>NC_041411.2:30263980-30518980 GCF_900747795.2 Erpetoichthys calabaricus
TATATATACACATATATATATATATATATATATATACACATATATATATATATATATATATATATATACACATATATATATATATATATATATATATATACACATATATATATATATATATATATATATACACATATATATATATATATATATATATATACACATATATATATATATATATATATATATACACATATATATATATATATATATATACATACACACACACATGCAGACACATATACATATACATATTTGTATATCTACATATATATACACATATATACATATATATACATATACATATTTGTATATCTACATATATATAAACATATATACATATTTGTATATCTACATATATATAAACATATATACATATATATACATATTTGTATATCTACATACATACACATATATCTATCTATCTATATTATATATATATATATATCTATATATATATCTATATATATATATATATATATATCTATATATATATATATATATATATATATATATATATATATATATATATACACACATATATATATATATCTATATATATATATATATATATATATATATATATATATATATATATATATATATATATATATATATATATATAGCTGATTAGCCAGTGGATTCGCTCACTGAGTGCAAGAGAAAAAAATAAAATGTATGTATAAAATAAGTTAAATTGCCAAATTTATTTTTCCACAAATAAAGAGCACTTACAATAACATAGAAATCAATATAAACAACATTAACATCATTATCATTTGAGAATATGAAGTAATATATAAGAAGCACATTGCATATAAATATAAATTATTAAACATTAAAATGTTCTTCTATAAAACAGTACCGTGGCTATTAGTTTGTCTGTCCAGGATTTTAAATGAGCTGTAGCTCGTAAACCGTTTCACCTATTGACTTGAAATTTGGTACACAGATACTACGTCACGTCTACTATTCGCTTTCCCACACATATGAACACATATATATATATATATATATATATATATATATATATATATATATATACACACACATACATATACACACACATACACATATATACATATACATACATAGTGCGTTGCAACACGGGCTGTGATTGTTACATGGGAGGGAGACAACAAATCACAGCTTCCCGCTTTGTAATCGGGCTTGTGATTGCTGCTTTGACGGATGTCCAGATCCCACAGTATTTCCCCTTAGGAGAGGCGTTAGGCAAGTGTAATTGAATAGCGGTGGTGCAAGTTATTACTCTTTTTATCTTTATTTTATTTTATTGTAGAATCAACTCACAGCTGCGCGCACCAGTGCGTGCGTGACGGATGCGTACGGCTGACGTTTTCATTGTCTACCACCTTCGCTAATCATTCTTGAGGCTGATTGAAGACTTAAGTGCCAGCTTAACTGAAAAATTAAAGAAAACACACTAAGTTTTAAAAGAAATCAGTTTTAACGGGAAAAGATGCCGACGAAAGAAGAGAAGCAGCGGGACGCTAGGGTCAAGAGCTGCTCATTAAGCAGTAAGCGCATCAACCTCTGAGCAAACGAATGGTAAACGTACAGAGAAAGAGGATAAATACTATGAATGGTCATGTCAAGTGTATTCACTCCACGTTATCGTGGAGTGCGCTGTTACTGGTATTTTGATAAAAGAATCTGAATAACATATAAGAATCGTATAAATTATTAAACAGTAAAACATTAACATTTAAGAAGTAAAGATACATTGAGTACTACTGTAGTGCTTTCGGGTATAGTACATTTTTTGTTTGCCCATTACATGCATAAATGTATAAATTTTTTGGTGTACCTACCCAAGAACACGCGACATGACCCGGCAGTTAAAAATTTATCGCTCCAGCAATTTTAACTCTGTTACAAAGTCATCTAATATGGTATTGCAAACGGCAGCGGGAGCGTTTCTATAAACTCAATTTAAACTTACTGTTTACACGGTGCTTTGAAGATGCATAGTATGCGACACGTGTTTCGCCGTAATTGTGGGCTCATCAGGAGTACACAGTCACTGCACTCCCTTACGGGAATCGATCCTCGGACGTAGAGGCGAAGCCCCTAACGTTGTGCCACGGCGTGAGGTTCGTTCATTTGACAGCATGTAGATCGGGGTAATTACATTGCAGGCATTCGTAGTCTGATTCACAATCTGATTGTATGGGTGGTTACCTACCAGGTAACGCTTGTGGTTGGTGAGCAAGTCGGCTAACTTCTGCCACGGTGCCCTCTTTCAGTTGCGAGAAGCAGATCATACAATGGTTGAAATAGTTTAATATATATAGCAAAATCACCGCGCTTCGCAGGGGCGAATATGGTATTGCAAACGGCAGCGTTTCTATAAACTTAAAGTTACGGTTTATACCGTGCCTTGTTTCATATTCTTTTCCTACCTTATCAATTGTGTAATGTGTTTTTTGAACAGGTTTGATTAATGCAAGTGATCACTCCTGCTGTGTTCAGTCACTTCACGTGAGCCACTCTCTTGTGTGATGTTGCGATGTCCACGGGTTTATTTAATGTTAGTACATTTTTTGTTTGCCCATTACATGCATAAATGTATAAATTTTTTGGTGTACCTACCCAAGAACACGCGACAAGACCCGGCAGTTAAAAGTTTCTCGCTACAGCAATTTTAACTCTGTTACAAAGTGATGCAAACTGTCGTTTATACCTCGTGTCTTCTCATTAAACTTGTATCTCACGAATATGGCATTGCAAACGGCAGCGGGAGCGTTTCTATAAAGTTAAGGTTACGGTTTACACCGTGCTTTTTTATACCTCGTGTCTTCTCATTAAACTTGTATCTCGCGAATATGGTATTGCAAACGGCAGCGGGAGCGTTTCTATAAAGTTAATTTAGACTTACGGTTTACACCGTGCTTTTTTATACCTCGTGTCTTATGAAGATGCTTGTATGCGTCACTCACTCGCTTCTTATTGTTTCGCTGCCTTGTCAATTGTGTAATGAATGTTTTCTTCTGTGCTCTTTGGGGCTCCTCCTTCTTTTCTACGTACTGAGTTCACAGTCAGTTCACGTGATTACGTGGGAGGCGTGATGACGCGACACGCAACTCAGTCTCCTACGGCCATCTTGCTGCCTACCATTACAGTATATGGACAAAAAATAGGTTCCAGTTATGACCATTACGCGTATAATTTTGAAATGAAAACTGCCTAACTTTTGTAAGTAAGCTGTAAGGAATGAGCCTGCCAAATTTCAGCCTTCCACCTACACGGGAAGTTGGAGAATTAGTGATGAGTCAGTCAGTCAGTCAGTCAGTGAGTGAGTCAGTCAGTCAGTCAGTCAGTGAGGGCTTTGCCTTTTATTATTATAGATATATATATATATATATATTATAGATATATATATATATATTATAGATATATATATATATATATATATATATATATATATATATATAGTATATATTGTTACAAAAACCAGACATAAGTGTCATGAAAAGGTTTGGGGCAGCCACCTGTGTAATTTGGTTTCCTGGCTGCAAAGTTGCTTTCAATAGTAATAGCACTGATGTGCAAAAAAACCGAGTCCAACACAGAACTAAGGGAACAGGGAAAAGGTGGAGACTTTTAAAGGGGAAGACAGGAAGTGAGGTCAAAGGGGTCAGGCTCATGAAGGTCTTCAGTCATTGGTGCGAGCCCGGACGTGACATCACAGGGGCCGGAGCCGGCAAGGTCTACTTCCATTGGCTCGGTCCCGGAAGTGACGTCAAGAGGACCAGGTGGGATCTCCTGTGAATGGTCTGCAGGCAAGGGAGAAAAAGAATCAGTGCACTATGCCACATCCCAGTATGTCTCGGAACTGCCCTTACTCAGGCCCTTTAGCTGCCTCCCATGCGCACGTGTGTGACAATATTATATATACAGTAATCCCTCGCTGTATCGCGCTTCGCCTTTCGCGGCTTCACTCTATCGCGGATTTTATATGTAAGCATATTTAAATATATATCGCGGATTTTTTGCTGGTTCATGGATTTCTGCGGACAATGGGTCTTTTAATTTCTTGTAAATGCTTCCTCAGTTGGTTTGCCCAGTTGATTTCATACAAGGGACGCTATTGGCAGATGGCTGAGAAGCTACCCAACTTACTTTTCTCTCTCTCTCTCTCTTGCGCTGACTTTCTCTGATCCTGACGTAGGGGGATTGAGAAGGGGGGCTGTTCGCACACCTAGACGATACGGACGCTCGTCTAAAAATGCTGAAAGATTATCTTCACATTGCTACCTTCTGTGCAGCTGCTTCCTGAAGCGACATGCTGCACGGTGCTTCGCATACTTAAAAGCACGAAGGGCACGTATTGATTTTCGATTGTTTGTTTTTCTCTCTCTCTCTCTCTTTCTCTGCTCCTGACGGAGGGGGGTGTGAGCTGCCGCCTTCAACAGCTTTGTGCCGCAGTGCTTAGCATACTTAAAAGCCAAACAGCCCTATTGATTTGTTTGCTTTTCTCTATCTCTCTGACATTATCTGCTCCTGACGTGCACTCCTTTGAAGAGGAAGATATGTTTGCATTCTTTTAATTGTGAGACGGAACTGTCATCTCTGTCTTGTTATGGAGCACAGTTTAAACTTTTGAAAAAGAGACAAATGTTTGTTTGCAGTGTTTGAATAACGTTCCTGTCTCTCTACAACCTCCTGTGTTTCTGCGCAAATCTGTGACCCAAGCATGACAATATAAAAATAACCATATAAACATATGGTTTCTACTTCACGGATTTTCTTATTTCGCGGGTGGCTCTGGAACGCAACCCCCGCGATGGAGGAGGGATTACTGTATACATATATATATATATATATATATATATATATATATGCAAAATCAAACAACTATCTGCTTTTCAAGAGAAAACTACTTAATGGATTTAGATCTGGTTTTCTTATATAATTTGCTTGAAAATTCCGGTTAATTTTGTGACTTCTCTCAGTGCGCTAAGTATCATAATTTGCTTGTGGAATCGTTTTTTTTGCGCGAATCTGAGAGAGCGGCTGTGGGCCGAGGGGAGGGGGGTTGGGCCCTCCTCACTCACACGCCAGCCTCCATTCAAGAGTCGCTCTACCTATTGCCACATGTTGGAGCATAGCTTGCCTCTGCTGAGCTAGCGATACCTGTTTGTTCAATAGACATTGTCACCTACAGATTGTTAAGGAGAAATGTTTGATATTTTTGAGAGAGCAATCAGAGCTATCTGTGTTTTAGAGGGTAGCTGCTGATTGCTAGGGACATCACGGCCATGTGCATTTCTCCCCACGCGGAGGACGCTCTCCCGTCAGAGATGAACACAATCAGATACAGTGCCAACGTTTGACATTGACACGTACCTACCTTCCACTTGACCAGAATTACATTTTTTTTTTTGTATTGGGTTTTTAAAGTTTGTCCTGTTTCACTACTACATGGGTGGATCTGCAGAGGACAGCTAGTGCAGTTTTAGGAAAACTCAATTCCAAAGGTCCATGAGAACGGTACTTTTCTTGTTTCATTATGATGTCAGGCAACGCTGCTGCTTATGTCACTGGTAAATGCAATAATCTTAGAGAAAAACAGGTGGTGAAGGACAAACCACTCTTAACCTTTGGCAAACAATAGCACTTAGCTCAACATTAATGCAGGTTTAACTTGGAACATCCAAGAAGCTGTAAAGATATTGTCAGACACAACAGGAATTTGGGCAGGTTTCATTTCTGCTGCTGAGTTTTCTTTTAGGGTTCCTCAGTTGTGTCCAGGTGGCTTGGTTGAGAACAGAGGTCCATAAGTTGGATGGACGAATGACGTCCAACAAGAAAGAACTGAGGTGTTCAACCATTAAGAATGATAATTAGTAGTAGGGTGTGTTAGCTGCCCCCTTTGGTCAGCTTACTCATTTACCCAATAATTGGTACAATTCCATGTACACTAATTCTTCCCATTTTTTCCCACTGCAAAGTTCCAGAACTAACCTTGTTTTCTTGGTTCTTTCTAGAAACATTTCAAAAGGGTCTTGTTTCACTGCTCATATAGTATCTGAGTACAAGTTAAGTGTAGACATATGCAAAATAGTTCTATGTTTAAAAAAATCATTTAAGTCTGTAACAAAATAAAGCATAAATCACAGTAATATCATAATTATTGATCAATATTTGCTCCACGGTGCACTGTTGTATGTGCATTGCTCCTTCCACCCTGAGTACCCATTACTCACACAGTGACATTTTGTTGCACAGAAGCCCCCTCTGCTCTACTTGCAGTCTGTCCCTGTGAAGAAAACTGAGATAGCTAAAGGAGTCTAATGTTTTTTTCCTAGCCTTACAAATATAAATCTTTTCTTGTATATCTTGTTATAGTCTTCATTTTACAGAAAATTCCTAAAGTTGGCTAAGTCATTTCCAGTGCCATATGAACATCTTTTGGAAATATCATTCACTGCAATTATCACGTTTTTTTGTAACCAGTAATTCCACACTGATTGACCCTTAGACATCATTTCAGTCTCTGTAGAATACAGTTGTTACATGCAACCCAAGTTGACCTGTCAGACCTATAATTTCCATGCTTGGTAGAAGACCTCCCTTTTTTGACATTTCATGCTAAATTTATTGAGCAGATCTTAAATCTAAAAGAAACGGCAAAAACTGTGAGGGAGAGACATTAATTCATTTGAACTGTTTTTTGCATGGAATGAACGAACAAACTGCAACTTTGGTCAAGGTGAGCAGAAGTTTTCAGAAATGACTTTTGGCTTTCAATAATTAGCTAAAAAGCGTAAAACTCTAGAGATGCATATCCAGCCTTTGAAAGCATGACCTGAAAATGCCTGTTAGCACTAGCATGTGAAGTTCTTCCCTCAGCAATGAAGGTGGGGAGGGAGGAAAGTAGTGGACTGGGAATATCCAAAGTATGGAGTCTGACTTAGTAAATAATTATACATTGTCTAAGGCAATAAGTCTATAATTTAGATAAAGGAAGGCATGCCAGTAGTTGCCTTATGTTGCAGTGCCAACCAAAGGAAGGCATTACAATTTGCAAAGATTTAAAGTTTTCCTTTTTAATGGTAGGTGCTGATTTTGGCTATGTGGAGACTGACGATATTAGAATAATTGCTTTTAAAAGAATATAGCTTTACCTGGCTGTAGTGGAGTGCCGCTCTGCATTTTAAAAATGCATCAAGATCCCATACGTACCCTTTTTCGTCAATCCAAGTTTTAATTATGTATTATGTGAGCGCGGGAGAGAGACACTGCCAAGAGGTTTGGTGTTTGACAGACTGTCAGAAAAGTATCAAAAGAGTCAAATTATATGTTTGAGTTTCTGAATCTCCGAAAGTTTAGACCAAGGTCCTGGAAATATGTGCTGGGTGTTCCATGCATTCTGGACTTCTGTTTTTTCTCACTGCCTGCAAATGCTAGTGATTTAGTACCATGTTCATAAATACACAGCCTGCCATAAAGATTATGATTTAATTACATTTTTCTTGTTTATTTTGAAAAAAAAAAAAAAAAAAAAAAAAGCTGCTTGTCTTCTTGCTGGTCTGACCTGTAAGGGGCGCCACTGACCTTCAAAACCCTCCAATACAACACCACCAATACAAATACAAATAATAACTCAAATGATGATTTGTTATAACACATACTGTATCTGCAGTCATGATATACCACTTTCACAACACAATTCTTCCTCTCTCTACCTTCTCCTTTTTTCTCTTTCCTCCTGGTGATCTTTGTTCACTCCCTCCCATCTCTGATAACCCATATAGGAAACTCTGCCTCTTTCATGCCGGACCTGGGAGCACTTCCAGTGTCACCACACTACCAGCCGGAGGTACTTCCAGGTCAGACAGAAGCTCCCTGAAGTGAGGACGATCTGTCTCTGCTGCTCCCAATGGTGGCATAAATGTAACAACGGAGGGCTGCGCTACCAGACGTCAACTGTCAACCTGCTCTGTGGGCATCCATGAAGGCGCAGTCATCCAAGAGGGCTGCCACCTAATGTTTAGGCGAAGTAAATAGTCTGTGTAACTATTATTCCCCAGTTCTTCCAATGAAGCCGTGTAATAATCCTTCAACTATCCCGGCTGGAACACCAGCCCTTGCCTGATGTCCAATACACTGGATATCATAAATGTATACCTGATAGGCATGAATTATTTGTAATGCTCTTTTAAATTTTTCTAGGTTGGGTAAACCAATCAGAAACACCGATGTTTCATAAAGGGTTTCTGTTAAAATAAAATCCCTGGAAGGGACAGTCCCATAATTAAGATTATTATTTATTAATTATCCACCTGTAATCTTCTTGTTGGGGATGGACAGTGAAATCACATTATGACCACCATTTCAAAATGTAGTACACTACTTCTAAGAAATACACCAACCTTGCAGAATGAAGTGTGTGTAATATCCTGGATTTCATATACTGTAAACATAATTGCTTAAATCTGTAGAGACATTCTGACCACAGTTTACACTTGAGAAAAGTGTTGTAACAACTCACTGAAAAAAGAGCTTGAACAAAATGCCACACACTGCCCTGTCGCAATAGGAGTCTGAGCTACTGTAAGTTTGGGTTTAGCCAATATTGAATTGAAACTGGTTCAGGCTGGCGATTGAATAGAACAAGTAACCATGCTTTGCAGGTAACCTTTATTAATCCATCTGCCTGGAACAAATGCATGAGGAAAACTGGAAGTTGTATCACCAAAAACACAAGATGCTGTAAGTTAATGCCATTCCATTCCATCTTTGGTTAACCGGAGATGACATTTACATTTATATTCACATTCACATACAGTGCATGCAGATGCAAATGATATTTATACGCTGGACATAAATAACCATTTATATTCATGTAGCACTGCTACTGTGCTCTTCCTATGATTTCTTCAAAAAGTTCTTCTCATTAAAGCTCAAATTTCTATTTACTGCAAAGAGTGCAAAAAATTCTCGGACCTATTTTCCCCCATCACCTCTGACTTCTACAGATCCTCTATACAGTTACCCCATCGGAGATGGACTTAAACTCGCATTAAGAGGACTGTTTCAAAATGCAGTACACTACTTCTTAGGAATATACGTCTAAAAAAACTCTTTTCAGTTGTTTGTGTCTACCTTGCAGATGGATGTTTGGCTAAATGTGTGTGGAATCTTGGACCTCCTACTGCTGCCTCCAGTACATAGTAGCAAGTTGCACTTCACATCGGACCTTTAAGGTGCTCCTTATCTTGTGTGTTACCGTCCTATCTTTCTATCCTTCAGTCACTTGGTACATCTTCATTTTCTATAATCATATTTACAGTATGAATCATTGCACATAGCACAAAACTCCAGCAGTATACTGCCAAATTAGAACTCTTCTGAATAGAAATTGTTACCGTATATACTCACGTATAAGTCGGGTCTTGAAACTGAAAAAATCGATCATAAAATCAGACCCCGACTTATATGCCTATTCAAAAATGCAATACTTACATTTTTTTTTTTTAAACATCTTCTTTCTTCCTCCAATCTTGCACCAGTTTCTCAGACACATCGAATTTTGTTGCAGCAGCGCAGTTACCAATTTCTTTCGCTACTTTAACGGCTTTTAATTTAAAACCAGCTTCATATTTTCTTCTGATCGAATGCTCCATCACAGATAAGGGATGCTCTTACAATAAAGGTATAGGACGGTGTGACATACAAAAAACACACAACAGTGGAATCATCGCTTCAGAATAGTTGGGGTATTACCGTGTGGTCACGTAGGCACAATACATAGAAATAAAAAGGCAGTGTGCTCCGTGGTTACTCTCTCAGGTGGGCATTAACATATCATAATCTCTTGGACCAATAGCGTGAGTTTTCTGCATTCGACTTATACAACCTACATTATAAAATACCGGAAATAATACGGTAAAAATCAAACCCCGACATATCCACGGGAGAACTTAAAAATGAGTATATACAGTAATTGAATAATGGAATACATTCAAAGCTCATCGAAATGAGAAAATGGGCTGGAGGAAATGAATTCATCATTTTAAACAATATCAGCAGTATTCCAGTGCTTGTCCATCTTTAGTTTGTCTATTTTAACTCAAATGTATTTTTTACTAAATTAGTCCAACTTCTTACTTTGTACTGTATTTCAGTCCTGTGTTCCTGCACTTAAAAATGTATTTGCATAATCGCTCCTTGCTGTAACCTCACAGGGGTGCCAGAGAGCCCCAAACCACAGACACAGCAATACACCACACATTATATGAATAAAATAAAGGGTAATTATTCACTCAAGCACCTTTAAATACAAGTCTATCTCCAGTAATAAGCCACAGAATCTCAATAAATCAATACAATTCTTCCTTCTTCTCTCCTCTGCTGATTGTTGCCTGCTGCCTTCCGACTCATACTCAAGGTATTGGGCTTTCTTTTATGCCAGACCTGGGAGTGCTGCTGGTGTGATGTCACATCCTGCAGGAAACACTTCGGGGCCATACAAAAAGTAGGGAGGTCCTTTCCTGACAGCATCTTCTCTTGATCCCAGGGGTCTCTGACAGGGCTGCACTTCTGGACTCCATCTTCCAAGCACCCCTGCCAGTGTCCCAACTGGGATCCCATAAGAGGACCACTGCCACTTGGCGTATGGGGATGGAACCACTTAAAATCCCCGACTTTTCTTGGACCTTACATCATTACCATCCTGGGCATTAACCTCAAGTGTGGCTCTGGTTCAGACTTCCATGTAAATTCAATTAAACCCAAGTTAGACGTCGGGTGACATATAATAATATGCTTTACAGTGATAAACCTGAATAATGCTCGGGGCAGTATTCTGCTGCCATCTAGTGGATGGAATAACATGCTCCAGCAATAAATCATGAATATTTCTATGTGTTCTGCCACTTTATGGTAACTCAATTGTGACTCATCAAAATTCATGAGTGGGGAGGAGCCTTTAACCAAAAACACATTCGCAAACGAAAAGCTGCAAAACCAGTTTTAGAACAAATTTAAACTGAACCATTTCTCGAATCGAGCAATAATTATAACAATGTGATTTGGTCATCAGACGTTGCCACGGGTCCTGAAACTGATGCACATGGCACTGCACTGAATTGGTAATTGTTTAAAAACATGTCACAAGAAAGATGTCTACTAATTCAGCATCAATGCAGTAAGACATATCTAGTATTTATGTTGACATCTTAGTATTTACATGTTTATGTTACACATTACATTTCTTCCTGCTGGAAAATATTTAACACTTTTGGTATATTTTTCTGGGGGCAAACATAACACTAAAGAGGCCACGTGGGTTAAAAATGAATAAAAACCTTGGATGTAATGGAGCTAATTTGGAATTGCCAGATAACCAAACCTGCAAATCTTTCAGGATGTGAGAGAAAGACACAAAGACATAGGGATAAAGGCAAACTCTCCACAAATATTGTCCAGGATCCATGATATATAGTGATCATATTTTTGTTTCTTCTTGAAAAACCTGCTCTCAAAATTGAGTTTCGCTTACCAACATGGAATGTTGTAGTGGTCTTCACAGGACTTTTTTATGACTTATGTAATGTTTTTTTAGAAAGTAAAAACTATTGGAGAGAAACTAATTCAGATCTACATCAGATTTATGTCAATAAAGGTCTTATAATAGCCATTTATCTGAGGCACAGTGGTAAATGCTGCTGCGTCAAAGATCCAGAGTCCTGGATTGAAATCCTATGCCTGTTCACTGTCTTTGTGGAGTTTGCACATCCTTTTTGTTATTCACCTTACGTAGATGTGTTAGTGGAACCTGCTCTGAATTGGCACCTTGTTCAGGGGTCCTGCCTGGCAGATAGTATAGGCCCTTCACATTCTAAAACTGGATTAAGTGGTTTGAGTTATGTTAGGTTAGATTAAGTTTGGTTTGGTCATGGAATGACTTAATGCTATTACTTCATACTATATTTTGTATCAGATTTCAAAGTGTGAAATCTTTTGTCTTCTATTGTTTGAAAACATATTACCATTTGTAGGAGTTTACCACAGAAGCTCCAATTTCATATTTTTCAAATTATCCCCTCTTTTAAATGATTTTTAAGGGCTGGATCTATTTTCATTATTTTTTTTAAATTATAATACAAACATGTACAATAAGATCAAGTTTCCATTTAAAATTTCCTTACCACAATTATTATAGTACTTGAAGTCTTTCACGTTTGTAATTACTTCCAAATTTAACAGCTTTGGTCAAATCATCTTTGGACTTTTTCGATGTTGAGCTCCTTATTAACAAAGCAGATTGAACAGCTCTTTTAAATTTGGCCCCATTTCTCTCGACCTTCCCACTTATGTTCTACAATACATTGGTGGCTCATTTCTTCCATTCAGTACCCTTAAGAGGAGATCCTTTTTCGACTTTTAGGTTGTATGAAGGAGACCGCGTGAGCCCAGAGGCTAGTGCAGGGTGAGTGAAGAGCCCAGAGTCTTACCGAGCCGAGGCCTCACTGAAACACTGTTAATACAGCTGCTTAGCAGACTTTCAATTTGGTCAAAAGTCTCTGCATTTTTTAAGACCCTCTTCCGACCTCAGAGCAGGGTCTATGTTTCTCCTGGCACCTTGCTGATGAAACTCTAGTATATATATTATGATTCTGCTCCTCTGCGGTAGAAGATAATTTGGCAGAGTCGTGTGGCCAACGCCAGAATTAGTTGGAATGCTAGTCTGTGTGATCTTGATTGTATTGGTCATGAATCTATTTTTTTCCTGGAAGCACTTTATCATGCAGGCCCCTCCACCCCTTAATATTAACCTCTTCTTATTATCTTTCTAGCTGAACAACATGACACTATAATATCAGATTTCTGGCTTTCAAATGGCTTAACCAATGTGTAAAGGGCACAATGCCCACAGACTTGTCTGGTGTGTTGTTAAGGCAACGACAGGTAACGCCTTAGATTGACATAAACCATATACTGTATAACATATGACGTCTGTAATGACAAATGTTACCACTCTCCACAAGAAAATAGCAGGCCTTTCATTTTTCAACCTTTATGGCCTTAATTGTGAGAGAACCTGAGGGAATATGAAGTCCCTGCTGGCAAAGTACCAACACCTACATCTCTGCTTGTTTGTTTGTGTGGCTTTTCAAGTGTGAATATTTTGCACTTCCAATAACCCTTTATAGATGTCCAGATATTAATGACCACAGTTAACCCAGGCCATTGGAAGGCAATATCTGCTCCTGCCAGGCCTCCCATGTAACAAGATCAAGATTTTGAGTACAGATCTCTGGAATGAACTGCTGAAGATACTACTTTACTAAACTCCAAGAGCAAGGAGAGTTTCAAATAGCAAAAAACATTTTGTTTGCATATAATGCCCAAAGAAATTATTGCGATAGCCATGTCCGTCTGTCTCTCCCTCTGTCTGTCTGCTTGAAACAGCTCAGCCCCCTGTGGACCAATTTTATTGAAACGTGGCAAACTTATTTTTAAAGGACATTTTTCAGACAATTCAATTTTCATTGAGAAAACTTGAACAGATTGTGGTGCGCACAGTTTTAAAATTTCAAAATGTCTCATTGAAAAGCATTGGAGAATTTTGCAAACTATTCTCACTTAAAAACGGAGAAACATTCTGTGCAACTTCAACTACGAATTAGTTCACTGTTTCAGTTTTACCTTGAGAGTGATTACACCAACTTGTATATTTCCAATGGACACTACTGATGCAAACCATCCTCAATACAATTTAATGAACTGCATGCGTAGGGTAGGAAGTCGCTTCACTGCCAGCTGCTTGCACACGCGTGTGCGGGATGGAGATCCTCTTCAGTAACTCCAGCAAAACTGCTGCATGGATCTTCCTCCTCCCGATGCTTTAATTAGTAACAGGTAAGTTAAATTATCTTGCTAGTTGTAAACGTATAAAATGAAAGCCAGGAAAACAAAAGTATATCTACCTATGAATGGAGTACCCTGTGTCATGTAAACTGCTGTGCACAGAGCAAATAAACATTTAGTCTGTACTATTTATCTCACACTAAACCAAGCTCACAGCTCCATTATCAGCACATTATAATGATTCAGTATTTCACTGCCACTATTATTTATTAGGGTGACCAGATATCAGGTGTCAAGATCAGTCCCGATTTTCAGGCAGTGCCTCTCGATAAATATCTGAAGAATATGAAAATATCCCGATCTTAACAGGCTCATAAAACATTGCTCTGCCACAACAAACATCCTCAAAATATATTTAGAGCAGCAAGTGGGACCCCCGATACCCCAGATCCCAGTTTGATATAATATATGTAATATTTGCAGCGTGAAAATTCCAACGAGGAAAGCTTAATTGAGAACGTGTGTTAAATTTGAACAGCATTCCCAAGATGACCAAAAAGTAGACAAAAACAGACAGCACTGTCATTTATTTATTTCTACTTCAAGCTCTGTGTGTAATCATATATATCATTTGTAAAAGTGTGGGATAAAGCAGGCATTAAACAAATGAGGATGGGTTTTATGTGAAAATGTGGTCCAATGATATTTCAGTTCTGATTTTCTTAATTTATAAAATTATAGTTTTCAGTGGAGTCAACAATTTTTATTTTTATTTAGTTCTGGCCTTTTTTAGTACAACTTTAGTTGTTTTTTTTTCTGTTGCAAGACCACAAATGCCTACACATATTTCAATGCAATTTATATTTCAGTCAACAAAATACACTCACAGTTCATAATGCCGTTGAACACAACTTGACTATCAATGCCCAAACAGATCAAGTGGCCAGCAGGTGTACAGTCAGTAAGATCAAATGTTTCAACCCAAGAAAGTAGTCTGTGCAAGCGCGTTACTGTTAAGCTTTAAACAAGCACGCATTTCCAGAGATTTGTTCATGTTGCAACGACGTCCGTTGCCCAGATAGTCACACAGTTAAAATACTCGCTTTACGATCGCCTGTAATGCAGATACACAGACGAGGTCCTCGGCCACTGGCGCCAGCAGACTGTAATGGTGACGATTTCTGCTGCCAGTACTGAAGTAGTGACGTGTGGTGAGGTTCATGGTTGGTGACTCCTTCAGAATCAGATTTACAAATATATGAACCCCAAAGAGTAGCTTATTCACTATTCGATTGGCAGCCTGCACATTGACTACTGGTTATGTTTCATATCTCATCAGCATTCTTTACACACAGATAGGTAAGGTACATAATATGACTAAGAAAGAACGTTACATTTATAGCAGAGACAGAGAGCGGAGAGAGCGCATTTGTTCCGCACCCTCCATGTGTTCTAAATTTGCCGTTGCAATTCCTCAATTAAATACTCATTCAATACAAATGAAAATATAGAGTGGTGTACACAAAACGGATTTCAATTTTGACCTTAATTGAAATATTTAGTTGTTTTTAAAAGATTTAAATTCTTATGCTTTAATCAATTTTAAAACATACGGTTCAACAAACGAACAAGAAGAAAAGCAAACGAATATTTTATTTAAGGTCAAAATTTAATCTTTAAATTTTGGATTTTTTTTCTTAGTCTGATCCCATTTTTTATAAAATCGAAAACCGTTTATGGTCTTACCTTTACTTGTAAATGAAGTCCATGCGCTTGTCCGTCTCCACGAAAATCTCCGTCATTTTCTTGTAAAAGTTCTCTTTGTTTTCCTTTAGTTTTAAAAGTCTTAATCTTCCATTTTGAAGTCAGTCAGTCATTTTCCAACCCGCTACATCCTAACACAGGGTCACGGGTGTCTGCTGGAGCCAATCCCAGCCAGCACAGGGCGCAAGGCAGGAACAAATCCCGGGCAGGGTGTCAGCCCACCGCAGGGCACACATACCCCCCACAATAGGGACAATTTAGGATCACCAATGCACCTAACCTTTATGTCTATGAACTGTGGGAGGAAACCCACAGGTGAGATCGTGCAAACTCCACGCAGGGATGACCCGGGAAGCGAGGCAGCAGCGCCACCGTGCCGCCCCATTTTGAAGTTGGAAGAAAAAATAAAAATAAACGGACCACTGCAGTGCACTTGACTTTCTGATAGCGCTAACAACAAGCACCCGTTGGGTTCACATCCGCCCTCTCCAGTGCGGCACGGTACTGTCAGCCTTACCTCGTGCCTTTTCATTGCGGTTTTACGTCCGATCAGCAATATGTCACACACATTCATTAAAGATATAACCAAACTGTGGAAAGTCAGGGTGTATAATAAACGTGTATGCAAACATTATATTGGCAACGTACAGAGAGACAGCAACAGGCACGCGCCAATTACAGGCATCAACCCAGTGAGTGAGGGATAGCGCAGTCCAGTTGAGGTGAGGCCCCGCTCGTTGCTACCGCACCTCGCGTTTCTCTCTTGTATTTGATCAGGAAATGCGCAAATTCAGCGATTTTGATGGTACAAAAGATAAAAGGTATTGGTATCATACAGAAAACAAATTTATAGCACAGACGAGTGGATACATTTATTTTATGTTATCATTATTTATTTATTTATTTTACTTTTCATGCCTCCCCGACCGCACGTCCCTGTACTGAAGTGCAGTCATAATGCCAGAGAAGTGCTGAACTTCCACCAAGTACTGATCCAGTTGGTCCTGCACTGAAACTCCGAGACTCTTTTCTTCTTCTCGCACGCTACATTTGCTATTATTATCATCAGAGCTGTAAGTAAAATATTTCCACACGTTACTTCTTGCTTTCAACCCGCACTGTGCAAAACTCGCCATCGTCAACCACACGTGCTTACCTGGACTGCCAATACTGATGCTCTGTGCAAGAGAGGACAGAGCCGGCTATACTTCCTTAGAAGGCTGGCGTCCTTCAACATCTGCAATAAGATGCTGTAGATGTTCTATCAGACGGTTGTGGCGAGCGCCCTCTTCTACGCGTTGGTGTGCTGGGGAGGCAGCATAAAGAAGAAGGACGCCTCACGCCTGGACAAACTGGTGAGGAAGGCAGGCTCTATTGTAGGCATGGAGCTGGACAGTTTGACATCTGTGGTGGAGCGACGGGCGCTGAGCAGGCTCCTGTCAATCATGGAGAATCCACTGCATCCACTAAACAGTATCATCTCCAGACAGAGGAGCAGCTTCAGCGACAGACTGCTGTCACTGTCCTGTTCCACTGACAGACTGAGGAGATCGTTCCTCCCCCACATTATGCGACTCTTCAGTTCCACCTGGGGGGTAAACGTTAACATTATACAAAGTTATTGTCTATTATACAGTACCTGCATTTTTATCACTCTAATTTATTGTTTTTTTTATCAGTATGCTGCTGCTGGAGTATGTGAATTTCCCCTTGGGATTAATAAAGTATCTATCTATCTATCTATCTATCTATCTATCTATCTATCTATCTATCTATCTATCTATCTATCTATCTATCTATCTATCTATCTATCATACTGCTTCAAACCGACGAGCCAAATGCGCTCAACAAACAAACCACGGTCCTTTACGGAAGTTGCGCCACGTGACTCTAGTAAGCCCAAGTCACAAGATCACCGCATAGTGAAGAGCGCAACATAACTGAACGTTCAGAGCGACTGAACGGGATTGAACAAAATGCAAATGCTGTTTTTTTCGTTTTCACTCAGTTTACGTTCTCGTTTTAATTCGTTCACATATCACTAATTTCTATTTAGTTTTAGTTTCTCTGTTTGCCTTAATTTCAGATCACTAAAACAATACTTTTAGTTCTAGTTCTCGCTTTTGTTATGAAAATATCACTATAATTTACCATCAGAGTGTCACCTTCTCCTAATATCCATAATGGTCTCTCGCTGTAATAAAGTGCCTTTCACTTGTGTTTTTCCCAAACGTACAGAATAGCTTTGCAAGTCCCATTTCATGAAAGTTACTATGGTCAAATGTGCTCAAGCAAAAAAGTTATAAATACTAAGGTTTTCAGGTTTTTTACTTAGGTTGTGTTAATTGCCAAATGCAAATTGTCACTGGGTGTGACTATGGGGTGTGTGTGTGTTTATTTGTATGCAAGAGTGGTCCTTGTGATTGACTAGAGACCTGTCCAGGTCTGTTCTCAGCATTTTGCCCAGTTCGATGAAGGCTATAGTATCTGCATGACCCTCAAACGCACCTGAATATTGCACCATTTATACATTTTCTAGCTTGTTTCTTATTGTGTATGCAATTACTAATAAAAGTCCATCTTCATTTCTTGGGGCCCAATGCCGTGTACCCCTGAAAAGTCACTTTCCGTGTACTGTGTGAACACTCCCAGCCATTGCTCCTACACTACGTTTTTCTATCGGTATAGCTTCTACTGCCCTTGGGACACTGGTCTTTGATCCTGTGGTCACTCTTAAAAGTTGCAAGCCTACTTCCTCCATATAAGCTTCGCCCCACTAGTGCTGATCTTTATGTGAAAAAGACTGAAGCCTGCTGAGCAGCTTATAGTACCACATTGCCGAAAACTCTTCTTTTGTATTTTTAAGAATCTTTTGTCTACCTTGATCCTAGTTTCTGTTTCTCTGGCCTGCTGTTAGCTTGATTATAAATATTTTCAAAACCATTTGCTGTGTCGACATCCTAATAGCAATGGCTGTGGTTTGGCACAAGAACTTTTCATGCTAGATCCCTTCATGCAAGTTTTATTTTATTAGCTTTCAATCAGGCCGTGGTTTCTCGTCATTAGTTGTGATGCGGGTTTCTTAGGTCTGCCTCGTCCACAAATGTGGTGCAAAACTATATTTTTATATATCATAGCAGCAGTCAGCGTGAATTCTAATCCTGTACTGTCAGCCTTATCTCGGTTTAAAAGAAAACAATGTTTTTCTTTATCTGTAAAATACCCTGAAACAGGGCTAGATGATTCCATAAATCGTATACTGTATTGTCTTTTGGAGAAGTACAATTATAGACCATTCAGGTCCATTAACTGTTTTTACAAACCAAAAAAAGTATCCCCTGTGCCATCATAAGAGATAATAGCAGCTATTTCATTTAAATGTAGGCTGCAGAGGAGTTTTGTCTGTTATTCTTGTTTGAAATTTACAATATAAAATAAAAGGTTTGTCCTTGAATGGCCCTGAGGGATGAACAGTTTTAAGGGGGTTCTGCCATTTTGAGGTCTGAACTTGAAATATGAATGATCTCCATTGAGGGGGATGAACAGAAGCAAAGTAAAAGTCCCATTTTCTTCAATTGTAATGCCATCTATTTATATAACTGCAGTCAATAGAGACTCAGATGTCAAAGTAAAGTGGCCTCGTGGAAATGAGTGTACTCTGCGATGGATGGGCTGTCATCCTATCCAGGGGTTGATTCCTTCCCTGTGCTCATTGCTTCCAGAGTAAAATTGGGCTCCCTATGAGGTGTTCATGGATGGATTATAACAATATTGATGCAGATGTGAAACGTTGATACAGCAGAGGGCACTGATTCTGAAATCTGGGTTCAGTTTTACACTGTCTGTATGGAGTTTTCGTGTTCTGTTATGTCTGTGTGTATTTTTCTTTGCGTACTCTGTTTTCCTCCCATATCTTAAAACATGCAAGTTACTTTGACTGGCTTTCATAAACCAGCCTTCTGTATGAAAATGTGCGTTAGAGAAATTAACAGGTATCATATTCAGGCTTCATTCCTGTCTTGTGCCCAATGCTGCCAGTATAAATTCTGGCTTCCCATGACAATGAATGACATGGAAGGATTACTCTAAAAAAATTACATAAAAGACATTTTTGATTTTAATGTAAACTCTCTGGAGCAGCACGTACTCTCCTTTTTCCTGAGGAAAATGTAAGTGACACAAGTGCAGCTTAGGTAGCTGGCACTTTCCAATGACCCGGATGGAGTGCATGAGTGTACCCCAAGATGTAGCAGCATTCTTTGCAGAGCTGCTCCCTGATTCATTCCCATTGTTGCTGGGGTAAGCTTTGGCTACCTGTGAGCTCTGTAATGGACACATCAGGCTACAGTACCCATAAAAAGCATTCACCCCCTTGGATATTTTTACGTTGTAGTATTATACTACATCAAACCAAGTGGATTTACAGTTGCTTTATGGCATTCATCAGCAGAAAAAGACTCTTTAATGTCAAAGTGAAAACAGATCTCTGCAAAGCGGTCTAAAGTAACTATAAAACTGATCACATAAATATTTACAGTACCCCTTCAGGTCAGTATTTACTAGATGAAACTTTGCCATCCATGAGAGCCTTGCACATCTGGACACTGCCATTTTCCCCCTTTTTCTTTTCAAAACTGCTCAAGCTCCATTAGGCCGCATGAGGCTCATGAATGAACAGCCTTTTTCAAGTCCAGCCACAAATTCTCAGTTGGACTGAAATCTGGACTCTGACTTGGAAATTAACATTGTTTTTAAGCCGCTCCTGTTTAGTTTTGGCTTTATGCTTGGGGTTGTCGCCTTGCCTGAAAACATCTTCTTCCATGCACAAATTTCTAGCAGAATGCATCCTGTATTTCGCTGCATTGATTTTACCCTCACAAACCTTCTGGGACCTGCTGCAGAGAAACTTCACCTACAGTATGGTGCTGTCACCACCACCATGCTTCATGATGGAATGGTGTGTTTTTGACAACGTGCGATACCTGGCAAATAGGGCATTTACTCTGATGGCAAAAAAGATGAATTTAGGTGTCATCGAACCATAGAACTTAATTCTCCTTGACTTCAGAGTCTCCTATGTGTCTTGTGGCGTGTACACAGCCCTGCCGCGCTACACGTCCTGCTTCAAGAGCACCTTCACAGCCCCGTCACGCAGCAGAGCGTCCGTTGGCCATAAAAAACTCATCACCACTAAAACAAGTTCGCTCACAGCTCTCCATGCAGAGCATACGTAATTCGGGCAATGACTTGGCCCACTTTCTGTTTGTCCCCTCTTTTTGAGGACAATTCGATCCCAAACCCGGATCCGTAGCCGCGAGACCAACCTGAGGAGGAAGATTATCAGTGCCTGGACTGAAGGAGGGAGCCAAGGTGGAATGACTAATGAAGTCACTGCTTGTTTGCTGTGTTTGTGTGCTCCCGCCTCAATAAAAATGCTTGCTGTTCCTGTCTGAGGTTGTTAACAAAGCTGATCATTCGGAAGATTGTGACTCAGCCTCCTGTTTTTGGGGTGTAAGACAGTGACTCACGCATCACAGTCTTATGTCAAGCTCTAGCTAAGATGTCATTTTTTTAACAGTGGATTTTTCTTTGCTATTCTCCCATTAAGCTGCGACTAGTGAACCAAAGGGGCAACAGTTGTCTGCACAGCCTCTCTAATCTCATACACTGTATACTGTGCCTGCTTCAGAGTTATCTTAGGTCTCCTACATAATGGTTGTGGGTCCCCGTGTGTTAGAAATGGTGATGTGTAATACTGGAACACCACAGGGAACTGGCCTGTTCTCCCATCCTGTTGACCCTCCACACGACAGACTTCCAGCACAGTACCAGCACTTGCCTTCTACAGAAATTTTCAGATCACTCGTCCATTGTAGGCTGCGTTAATAATGGAAATGAGTCAGAGTACAGGAAAGATGTGGATGAGTTAGTCTTGTGGTGTAGGGACAACGTGCAACTCAACATTAGCAAAGCAAAAGAGCTGGTGGTAGACTTCCAACATGCCAAGAAGCCTCTAAGACCTGTCACCATCCACGGGGAGGAGGTGGACGTGGTGCAAAGCTACAAGTACCTGGGGGTCCACACAAACAACAACCCCTTGGGATTAATAAAGTATCTATCTATCTATCTATCTATCTATCTATCTTGACTGATCTGACAACAGAGTAGCGATGGACTAGAAGGGCCGGAGCAGACTGCTCTTGCTAAGGACACTCAGGTCTTTTGATGTGTGCAGCAAGGTGTTGAGAATGTTCTGTCAGTCTATAGTAGACACTATGCAGTCTCCTGAAGAAGCAACCTGAGCAGAAAAGAAGCACAAAGCCTGAACAAACTTGTCAGGAAAGCCTGCTCCATCACAGGGTGTTGTGGAAAAGAGAATGATGGCCAAATTGGATGACATCATGAAAAAGCCCCTCCATCCCCACCACGAGGCACTGTCTTGGAGCACTTTTAGCCACAGGCTCATTCCACCGCTGTATGCTAAGAAGCATATCTGGGGGTCTTTTCTGCCCACTGCTAACCGACAATTCAATGCTTCTGCCCAGTGTAATCACTAAGTTTATTTTTATTGATTGATTGATTGATTGATGGATTGTATTATTTGTCCTGTCAGTCTGTATTCTTGCTCTTTATGCTTCTGTTGCTGCATGTATTTGAATATCTCCATGAGATTAATAAAGTTTAACTAATCTAATAATCTAAATCTATCCCCACAGTATCAGACACAAATATGATTACATCTCAAAAGAAAGCGAAATTAATAATGAAAGGTTTTTAACCACCTTTGCAAAAGCCAGTGCTGTGTAAAAGTCAGGGAAGCTGGCATGATGCTACCTAAACTGCAGCTCTCCGGAGCCATTTCAAGTTAGACATAAGTTTTATTTGATTTTTTGCCATCATGCAGAATAATTTATCAAAGTGATGCCAGAAGCACACTGGTTTATGTGTGTAATGTTTCAAAACTCTACTTATTTTTGTGATACTGCTGAAAGTAAGCCAACACATACATCTATAAGGCAGCTGTTCTGTGTTTGTTTCGGTAGTTTGTTCTAGGGTGGAAGTAATCAGAATTAATATGAGAAAGAAAGATTTTGCATTATGATTTTTAATAAAATGATGTTATGGTGGAATTGTAAATTGTGTTTCTCCAACACGGTTTGGATAAATCTTGATACTCTTAAACACACAATAAGCACCTGATTTGTCTTCACGATGTTATAATAAATGGTGTAGTAGTTTTGAAACAAAAGCCTCAACCTAATAAGTACATGAAATGGCGTCACAATGCACAACTTCAACAAACAGTTAAATCAAACAAAATAAAGAGAGCTAATGCAATAGAACAGAGTAAAACGTTTTTGAGTTTAAGACAAAGCCTGCACTAAAGGACTTGTAGGTTGCTGCTGACACTTCAACCTATAGCTTGGCCAGCCATCCCTTCTGCAGCCAGCTCCTGTTCTCTTTAGTGGATTACTCAGAATATAAACAAAAGATAAAGAGTTAAAGGTTAAAGACAAAGTGCTTAGTCAGGTCAGAGCCATTATGTGCACAACAGGAGAGTTCATCAAACAGCACTATAGTGGGTCTCTTTAAAGATAACTCTCTGTTTTAATGCTGCACCTTGACAGCCTAGTGGAGAACAAAAAAAAAGAAGAAGAAGCCTTCTGCTCTTCAGATTGGTGTCAGATTTCATCTACTGATAATATGCCATTTAAACGATGTAGACAGAAGACTTGTGAATTATTGTCGTTCTTGCTGCTCTTCATTCCCACGCTTTCCTCAAAGTGGAATGAGCAAAAAAAAAAACCTAAAAGGATCGAAATTTCAGGCCCAAAAACAACTTTGAAAACATCATTAGGAATGATAAATTGCAAATGGTACAAAATGAAGTGCAGCACAGGCACTCCTCAGGAAACCTCAGCATCAGTCATTTGGTGCTTGCAGACTTGAAGAGAGACAGTTACTAAAGTGGGTAGTAAACTGGTATATCCAAAGGAATTCTTGCCCATTCTTTAACTTTTGAAAATAGGATTCATATGTGTTAAGATGGCTAAGAAAAATGTTGATGGCCTTTTTAGTGTTTTTCCCCCGTTTTATTTTTAGATTTGACTAAACCGCTCAGCGATGGTCATATTTTCATGCTGAAGATGGAACTTCAATAATTAACAGCCAGCTTGCCGTGGAAAGAGCTGGCATGCGTGCTGCCGCCATGATGTGCACAGTCTCAGTCACAGTTCACTGGATGGCTACTGATTCCCAGACTTTCACTTCTGGTGAGTACATTAGTATTTAAGGCTATTTAGACTTGGACATTTTCTCCTGAATGACTAATGTCTGACAAGCCATGTTAGCTTTCTGAAAAAGATTTTGAAGGCTCTTGCACAAATCTGTCCCTAGCTTTGTTATGTCACATAATGCTTTTTTATGATAGCATAGATGTAATAAGAACCCATTATCTAGAAACAGTGAAGGGTCCAAGGCATCAGGCGTGTCCACAAGTTTAGTTTTTCATAACTACCAGTAGACTGTTAGGCCAGAGTTATACTTTACGCAACGCGACGCATGCTGCAGCGGACGCTCATGCTACGCAAGCGATGAAGTGTTTATACTTGCGCCCGTACTTTACGTAAAATCTGGAGGAATCCGCCAGGTGGCAGTGCGAGATATTATCACGGCGAGAACATGTTCGGCTTCTCTGTGTTGTGAATTGCCTAGAACACCCATTAAATTCCAATTACACCTTACCGCAATATCTCTGAAAAGGATGTTTATTGATTAAATCCAGGGATGTGTCCATTCCAGCAAACATTGGGCACGAGTGAGAAACAATCCCTGGATGATGCCTCAGCTCATCGCAAGGTGAATACAAGCACACACATACACTAGCGTCATTTTAGTGGCACCAAATCCCCAAATCTGCATATCTTTGGAAGGAAACTGGAGCACACTGAGGAAACCCAGCAGGAAAACGTGTAAACTCCAGGCAGGGAATATCAGCAACGTGACTCCCTGCAAAACAGCAGCGCTAACGCTCCGCCACTGTGTCACCCTATGTATGTAATTATTAACAGTATTCATTATTTAAACGAAATTACCGATTTATCTGTAAATTGTAATATACATACTTTAATGCTTTTCATCATGAACGTGATATCAAGTATAAATCTAAGGATTCTAAATGTGCAGAGAGTTGGAATATCATACATTTAATGTGCTCAGTGTGGCGATATGTTGCTGGCGATTCGCTGCTGTCAGGAGCAGAGGAAGCCCTAGAAAAAAAAAAAGAGCACAGAAGACGGTATGTGAGAATTTTAAAACGTATCGTGTATTACGGTCAGGAATATGCGACGCTTGAATATAAAAGCACCATGAACACATCTGTATGTCGGCATTTTGCTTCACCACATCGAACCATTTATCAAATATTGAAGCGCGCACACCAATCTCGTAGGATCCGCAAAGCAGCTTTCTGTCACATGTAGATAGTAAACAGAGACTCTGATGTCACATTCCAACTTTTAGCACACTGCGCCCCCCGACTTTTTGCTGGTACTGCAACTCGCGCATGCGTCGCGTTAATTTCTGAGGACCTGTTCAGAGGACGCATCAAATGAACGCTCAGAACGCGTGACGGCCATGATGCGGGCACGTACGTGTTCTGAGCATGAAGTATAAATGAGCCCTTACACATAATCTACAGTGGAATCAGAAAGTATTCACACCCCTTCTCTTTCTGCACACTTTATTGTGTTGTAGAATTCATTTTAAATGGATACATGTGACATTTTGCCCACCGTTCTACACTCAATAACCCATTATGACAAAATAAAAGAAATGTTTGCAAATTTTCTGAAAATGAAAAACTGAAATTTCTAATTCAGATAAGTATTTAGACCCTTAATTCAGTGCTTTGTAGAAGTTCCTTTGCAGCAATTACAGCTCTGAACTAAGCCTCTACAAGCTTCTCCAGCTTATCCTATTCTTCCTGACAGATCTTCTCATGCTTGGTTAAACTGGAAGGAAGACATCACTAAACTGCCATTGTCCATGCTGTCCACGTATGTCCTGTGAGGTTTAAGTCTGGGCTTTGTGTGGTCCATTCAAGGACAGTCAGAGACTTGTCCCAAAGCCACTCCAGCATTATCTTGGCTGTATACTTTGGGTGATCGATGTGTTGAACAGTTAACCGTCGCCCCAGTCTGAAGTCACATGCACTCTGGAGCAGGTTTTCTTCAAGTGCCTCTTTTCTTTTTGGCTGCATTTGTTTTTCCCTCAAATCTGACTAGTCTCCCTGCCCCTGCTTTTGGGAAGCACCTCATAGCATGAAGTTGCTACCACCAGGTGATGAGCAGTGCCTGGTCTTTACCAGAAATAGTGCTCAGAGTTGTGCCCAAAGAGTTCTATTTTTGTATCATCTGACCAGAGAATCATTTTCCTCATGCTCTCAGAGTCCTTTGATGGCAAACTCCAAATAGGCTGTCACATAAACTTTTATTCACTGGTGGCTTCTGTCCCTCCTACAGGTTCTCCCATCTCAGCAGAGGACTTCTGAAGCTCTCTTAGAGTGACCATTGGGTTCTTGATCACCTCCCCGACCATAACCATTCTTGCCCAGTTACTGAGTTCGACTGGAAGGCTAATTCCAGATAGTGTTCTGGTGGTTCCAAACTTCTTCCATTTCACAATTATTGAGACCACTGTGCTATTGGGACCTTCTATACACAGGTATGTGCCTTTCTAGATGATGTCCAGTCAATTCAGTTTGCCTCCAGTTTGACTCCAATCAAGTTCTAGACACATCTCAAGTTTAGTTAAAGGAAACAGCAAGGGGTCTTAATGATTACATAAATTATAGATTTCAGTTTTTGATTTCTAATGTATTTGAAAACCTTTCTGAAAACATGTTTTCGCAATGTCATTATGAATTACTGGTTGATGGGCAAACGTGTCAAATTTATTCATTTAATATTAAATCTCCCAAACAATAAAGTGTGCAGAAGACGAAAAGGTCTTAATCCTTTCTGAATCAACTTTAGATAAATCTAAACCATCCATCTAACCAAATTATCTCTTTCAGGTTGATAGGTGGACAGGAGGGGATCGAACTTGGATGGGGCACCAGTTCATCACAGGAAACACTCCCACCCACACCATGCCAGCTTGAGATGGGAGTAGATTCATACCTGGTGGCATGGATCGTGGATTATCTTACAGACAGACCTCAGTATGTTTGTCTCGGGAACTGCAGGTCTGACAATGTGGTCAGCAGCACAGGAGCGCCACAGGGGACTGTGCTTTCTCTGGTCCTGTTCAGCCTATATATCATATCGACGGGTGTGAATCTTAGCTGGGTGATAGTCCGCTACAGTGCAATAAAAGTTGGGCAGTAGACTGTAACCACAAAGAGCAAAACTTTCTACGTCTTAGGTTCTTCTCAAAATGGCTGCAAATTCCACATTCATTTGCATGCAGTAATTTTTCCATACCCCAACATTTCTCCACAGGTTCCATGTGGTTTTCTTCTCTTGCTCTATTTCATCTCTAATATAGCAACCTCATTATCTGCATCACTTGAGAGCAAGCTGCACAGTTGCTACCTGTGACTATTTATGTGGCGACTCTTTGCAAACAAGATGTACTAATTTAAGATGTCATTTTCTTTGTATTGTTCAGCTTTGATCACAATGCTTTCACTTATGGTTTGTTTAGCCCTTTTGCCTTTGTTTCCTCATTTGTATTTTGAACCTTGCTTGGGTTTCTCAACTATGTCAGAAGTGGGTCTTGCCTAGTGTGCAAAATCAACAGGCTCAAACTGATGGAAAGGACAGAGGTACTGAAGGTCAGGCTGATGATGTGAGCACATGGACATGCAGGATCCTTCTTGTAAGATTTAAGGAATTGTTGCACTGGCAGCTACCCGATAAATCCAAAAACAATTCAATTACTCATTCTGAAATATTTCAAAGAATGTATGACCTCACCAGATGGTTCATATACATGTTCACCTTCATGTTTTGAACACTTGACCTAGAATATACATTTTAACTAGTTGCATAGTACATAGAAACCTTTGTGAAGTCAAATGTTAAAATTATTGTAGTAGAAGGAATTTCTGTGTACATCCTTTTGTACTTTATCATTTTCGACTGAACTTTCAAAGATCAACCTTTAGCACAGGCGTGTCAAATTTGCAGGACTGCAGTGGCTCACTTTTCATCTCATTATTGTCCGCCTGAAGGTTAAGGAAACAGGAAACAATTAAAGGTTGTGAGTCTTAAAAAAGCGAGTCATTTAAAATGAAGGTGAAAGAAGTCAGTCCCATTAGCGGCAGTAATTAGTGGCTGATTAAGAAAGAGCTTGGATAGAAAACCTGCAGCTACTGCGGAACCTTGGGGGCCTTAGTTTAACACCCCGCTTTTGTACTTCCTTATTTTTGAAATATGGGTTTCAATTACAGTTTCAGGTAGATGTTTGTCTTTGTTATTGTGATTTGCATAAAATCTAATGGTATGGTGATTCAGCGTTTAGTACTGCAGCCTCACTGATCCAGAGGCCTGTTTTTGAATGCCATACCTGGTTGTTTTCCCTGTGGAATTTACACATTTTTCCTGTGCTTATGTAAGTTTTACTCCAATTTTTCTCCCACTCCCCCAAAAATGTCATACTTGGGCTTCTTAGTAATTGAAATTGGGCCAATGCCATTGTGTGTGTGTGTGTGTATGGGCCCTGCAATGAACTGGCACCCTTAGACCCAGTGTTGCTGGTTAAGGCTTTGCTCCCATGTGAACCTGATTTAGATTAAGTGGGCTGGAAATGGTTATGTTATAAAAAATCAGTCTCCTGTATTCCTACCCCTTTAGTAGGTCCCTGATCATACGAAATCAACAGGATTAACATTCCCCTGCATCCCAGCCTTACCAAACATTGCAGAATTATTCTTCAATTTTATTTGCCTGAATTGAGTAATTCAATACAATTTTTATTTTCTTATTCCTTTTACTAATCCAAATAACTACCTTGTCACTCAGCCTTGTTTTTACCAAACAAGAATGCCTCAGTGGCAAACTCTGAATGTGTGCGTCTTTGTCTTGGAGAGACAGGGTTTATTTCAGTTCTACCAAAGCCTGCTGGATTGCACCTTTTATTTAAGTCATTGTGCTTCCTCTTATTGTGAATGTCTGATGGAAAGGTTTAAAAAAAACACAACTACTGAATATTATTGACTTTCAACAGATTTGTTACCAAATTAGAACATTAGAGCAATCTAAACAAGTACAGGCACCATTCAGCCCAACAAAGCTTACCGTTGCTATCCGGTTAATTCTTCAAAAATAACTTCAAGTCTAGTTCTCAAAGTCCCTCCTAATGTCTGTCACACTCCTTGGCAGCTTACTCCATGTGTCTATGGTTCTCTCTGTAAAGAAAAACTTCCTAATGTTTGTGCAAAATTTCCCCGTAATAATTTTCCAACAGTGTCCCCATGGTCTTGATGTACTCATTTTAAAATAACAGTCTATATCCACTGGACTAATTCCCTTCATAATTTTAAACATTTCAGTCATACCTCCTCTTAATCTTGTTTTGCTTAAACTGAAACGACTCACCTGCTAGTTGCTCTTCTCTGGACTTCCTCCAGTGCTGGTATGTCCTTTTTGTAGCCTGCAGATCAAAACTGTACACAGTACTACAGATGAGGCCTCACCAGTGTGTTATGTGAATTGTTGCTGAATCCTACTGATCTTGATCATATTCTCACCAAAGCCATGACAAAAACTGCAGAAAACATATTTTAAAGATAACTTTATTTAAAAAGTACACAAGATCATTTTGTTTTTTGTTTTTTTTTTTTAAAGATAAGGCAAAGCTTAAAATAACTACCACTCATGTCTGCAAACGTTATGTCCCAGTTTCACAGTTTGATTACTGCTTGCAAAATTATGAAGATACTTCTAATTTTTAAAATGTTATTTTTGGAAACTCATCTTCACACACATAGCATTACTCCAGCCACATTTTAAATTCATCGATGTCCATGAAATGCTGATGTTTTCAACTAAAGAGGAATTCTTGCATGTCACCCTAAAAGGTCCAGTTTGTGGATTCTCTCTGTGTTTTAGCATGCCGTTTAAAGAAGAGTCCAGTGCTCGTCACCTCGTGAAAATGGCAAGGAAGAGAGAGAGAAGAACAGTGGCTGGTCTGCTGTTCAGTCGGTAAGCATTGCCACATTGCTTCGCTTCCTCCTGCACACAAAAAAAAAGGAAAGTCAGTCTTAATGAAACATAAATTATATATATAAAAATATATATACAGGGTTTTAAGTTAAAACTTTGCCATTACAAGGGGAAAATAACATTACACACCTTGGTTTACTTACGCTATAGACAGTGCAATTCCCAAAGTGTGCGCCATGAAATATTCCAATATTAGACATCTTTTGCAACCATAACAAATCCAAAAATAATTCAAAATATAAAGAAATAATAATACCACCGTTATAATAACAATATGCAACCCATTTTCTAAGTTAAAAGTGTTTCACCGGTGCTATGGTCGGTTTATTCATAACTAGCAGTCCCCTGCGGATCCGTACGTGTAGTAGTGAAACAGGACAAAATTTTAAAAATCAATTAAAAAAAAATGTAAATTTGTATTGAGAAGAATTTATATTGATAGTTTTCATATCCAAGGGCCTCTTGATATACACTATTTTTGGTTTTGCTATAAGGGGTTAGAATGTAGCTGTGATCTCTTTGGCAAAAATGTAAACAGTTGGCAAGGTATCTCTGGCCAAGTGGAAGGTAGGTGCGCTCCAATGTCAAATGTTGGAACTTTATCTGATTGTGTTCAGCTCTGATGGGAGAGCATCCCCCCATGTGGACAGAAGAGCACATGGCCATGATATCTCTGCCAAGGAGCAGGTACCATCTAAAACACACGTAGCTGTGATCTCTCCCTCAAAAATGTCAAACGTTACTCTTTAACAATCTCTAGATGATAATGTCTGTTGAGCAAACAGGTATCGCTAGCTAAGCAGAGGCAAGGTACACTCCAATACGTGGCGAGAGGTAGAGCGACTCGAACGGAGGCTGGCGCGTGAGTGAGGAGGGTCCCACCCGGTCCCTATTCCTGACGACTTGCCTCCCCCTCCCCTTGGCCCGCAGCCTGTCTCTTGGATTCACACAAATAAATTGGTGCCGCAACCGAACTATGATACTTAGCACGATGAAAGAAGTTGCAAAATCAAGAGGAATGTTCAAGCAAATTATACAAAAAAAAAACAAAACATCGAAATCCGTTACTTAGTTCTCTCGTAAAAAGCAGACAGATAGACGTTGGATTTTATATAAGACCAAACTGTATCGTTCTGAGAACAGACCCGAATGAACTCATCCAGATGTCAGGCAACAAGCATAGATTTGTATGAATCACGTGAATATAATAGGCTTGTTCCATTTGTGATGGGTGAACTAGTGAGTGCCAATCAACATGCGATAAAGAAATCACATGGTTGAAATTTGTGTTTTCTGATTAGCGTTTGTCATCATAGTCAACTAATTCAGAAAACTGGCCTTTTTTCAACCATATGGTGCACCTCAGAGAAGAACTAATTAAAAGCTATTCTAAGCATTTGTGATAATTTGCGTTTAATTTTTTATAACTAATCGTGCCAGGTCTCCAGTTGCGCACTGCTAATGTCAGGTATGTATTATAGAACTATAAACTATACTATGGTTTAACTTGGGCTGCCGTGGAAAAATCTGGAACCGTGAACATAAAAAGTTTAGGAAGTGCTGCAGTATATTACTTCACGCAAGGATTTACACATTTACTTATCTTAAACTTTCTTTTGTTAGGGCTAAATTATCACTTCTTTTCATTCCACATTCTACATTACATTTCATTTTAGTTGGTTCCTTTGGTAAAGTGCAGAATACTAAAATTACCAAAGCAAAACATTTTTTCTAATGGTGCAAACTCTTACTTGGGCAATACAGGTTATAAAAACATTTGAGAACTCCAAAAATAAGCACATTCTATGCCCACATATTTGTGCTTGTGTCAGGATGAGGGTTATTCCTGATCTGATCTGTACGTCTAATCCAGTCACTTGTCATCATGACCCTCTTGCCACTGTTTTACTCAAAGCTTGTTTACTTTACTTTGTTCTTCTCCTCACTGCTGTTATTAACTCTTGCTTCTCCTCTTGTGTAGTCCCACATTATGTTAAAATTGCTACCCTCACAAATTTTAGAATGCAGCATTGCTTTCTGATATCAGGACTATTTGAACTTTAATAGATATTATGAACTTTTTACTCTGGTTTCTATTTTAAATATAGAACTATAAAAAATTTGAAAAGAGTCACAAATGATCTTCAGGCTTCTGAATCTGGACTACTAAGCATTCCTATCCTGCCAGACCTTGATAAAGAATGTGATGCCAGTTCTCAAGCACTGAATGTCTCATTACTGGCATTGCTTACTGATGGTTTAGTCATAAATGACTATTAGAAAATCAGCTTATCTGTTTGAAAAATTGTAGTTCTCATAATTTGTTCTTTATCCACGGTGTGCCTCAAGGGTCAGTATTAGGCTCCTTACTCTACTCACTTACCTAAGTCCTCTCAGTTCAGTTATGTATGAAAATGGTATTAATTTTTAGTGTGATGGTGATGACATTCAGCTTTATACATTTACCACACTCTGTGAGGTTTTCCCTTCCTTATCTGTGATTAGTGGTCTTCATGAAATTAAAAGCTGAATGACACTTCATCTCCTGAAGCATAATAATGGCAAACCTGAAATTCCCCTTTTGGACTACAAAGCTACCTTTCAAAACATGACAGCTTTGACATTTGCATTGATGGCAATTCTATTCCTCCATGCTCTAAAGTTAAAACCTTGGTATTGTTGCGGACAACACCATTTTCTTGAATGCAATGTTAATTCCATATCCTGTTGCTTTTTAATCACCTCCATAACATTTCAACACATCACTGTTCCACTCTGTATCTTGACAAAAAAGTAATTACTTTTTAAATTCAGACCATTGTAATATTCTTTTGTCTCACAACCTTGCTAAAATTATTACTAAACAAGCTGCAATTGCTCCATAGTTCTGTTGCACCTTTACTAGATCAACCTTAGTCTCATGATGGCATGACCCTTCTGTTATATAAACTTCACTGGCTTTCAGGTATAAAAGATTATTATCATAACCTGGCCCTCACATATTTGCAAGAGTTCCTCAAAGGGTTATACGAGGGATGTTCAAAAAGTTTCCGCACTTTAATATTTTCATTGGAAACGGTGAAAGCAAATACATTTTTTTTTGCTGCTGGCATTAAAAAGTTGGTACGACTCTGGGAAAAGTGTATTGCCATGGAAGGGTGACTATGTAGAAAAGTGATGTCATTTGTTTTTGAAATTCATAATAGAGTTAAAAAAAAGTGCGGAAACTTTTTGAACGTCCCTCATACATCTTTTTACTGCTTTTGCTCGTCTTTTCCTGGCCCTCTTGTCATCTAATCAGTCTGTCTCTCCTCTTTAGACAGTCACACTTTCGTTATCAGTGCTCCTCAGCTCTGGGATTAACTCTCCATTTGTAAGCATTTTTTAGAATGAATTTCCTAGACTGAAACTACCTAAAACTCACTTCTTCAAACTTGCCTTCTTAACGCTGTAGATTCTCTTTTAACCCCAAACTTATTATCTTTAATTGTTATATTAAAACTGCTATTTGCCATGTATTATCTTGTGCTATGCCCTTCAGTCTCCTGAAAGCCAAAATCGAATGATTAATTATTATTATTATTATTATTATTATTATTACAGTCACTGAGCTTGAGAAATACTGTCAGTGTAATATTGCAAGCTTTAATTCTTTTCTGTTCTTAGTCTTAGCTTTAAAGTGCACAAGCTTTAAAATAATTCACATAACTATTAGGCAAAATGTCACAAAACACAGTACTGCATTGCATGGTGGTGATCTCTCTATTTTTAATGATGAGAATCAAGCCATAGAATGCAGTTTGTCGTTAATACCTGAAATGTGTTGCTTATTTTGTATGTGTATAATATTAATAAACATAACCTTTTCCATTGTTTCATTTTGTTTAATATATTTATTATTTTATTACCTGATCAGAGATACCAATGATTTATCTCTTCAGAATTTCTCAGTGACTTTGATTAAGAGAGGCAGATAGGATTCTAAGTTACATTTACAGCATATTTAGTACGAGATGCCAAATAATGAAGTTCAGCATGCCTGGATAGTTTTTGTATAAGGTTAATACATTAGCCTGGTTTAGTAAAAATACTGATCATTTTAATAAATACATGTGCAACATGTTTGCATTAGTCTGGGATTTCAAATATAAACGATTTAGTTTTACCATTTATACAATTTAGTTTTCCCAATATTTCAAATATAAACGATTTAGTTTTCCCATTTATACGATTTAGTTTTCCCAAATATTTCAAATATAAATGATTTAGTTTTCCCATTTATACGATTTAGTTTTCCCAAATATTTCAAATATAAACGATTTAGTTTTCCCATTTATATGATTTAGTTTTCCCATTTATACATTTACCACACTCTGAGGTTTTCCCTTCCTTATCTGTGATTAGTGGTCTTCATGAAATTAAAAGCTGAATGACACTTCATCTCCTGAAGTGTTACCATTATTTACAAAGTCAGCTAGCAGCAATTTAAAGATGATTGATCCTTTGGTATGTTTTTCCTACCGTGCACCGAAATGTCCTTAATTGCAGACTCACATACAGGTATACAACAATGCTAAAAGCTATTGCAGGCTAATGGCTGTGAATATGTTTTTGTAAGCTACCACCACACGCAATGCATTTTTCCTACTTTCTATAGAAGAATGGTCCACATTTAGCTCTATAAGGGTTAAAATTAATTTTGCCAAAACTTTAAAAAAAGGCTGGAATCTACAGCATACATTACTGGCAGGCAAAACAGAGGCATTTCTGTGCTTGGCTAAACATTTACTTGGGACAAAGAAAATATTGATAAACGTGGCTGTGATTTATATATAAAAATATTCATATAGCATATAAAAATTGATATATTTCCTTAATCCTCAAAGTGCATTACTTTACTAGCCAACAAATATCTGTGTAAATAGAAAGACCTGACCATGAAAATATTGCTCACAAGTAGAAATATTTAATAAAGTAAAAGATTACATAGTATGTTCCATTGGGTTATTTTATCCTTTATGTCTTAAATATATGCTTCCTTTTTTCTAATACTGTGGCTTTTGATCCCAAAGTGTCTCATTGGCAGCTGAGCTTGGTTTAAAGCACCAGCCTCTTGTTTTATAGTTTTATGTTTGAGTTTTGTAAGTAATTATGTTTTCTTACATTTTCAATATAAACTTTTAGTTGCACTGCTTATACATTATGTAATTGGTGTCATAAATATTTGGGTAATTCATTTACAAGATTTTCCATTAGTAATCAGTTTAATAGAGTACACAAACCATTTCCCAACAGTCAAATACTAATCTTTTAATGAAAATGACATTTTGAAACAATATATTCAGAAAATACAGTTGTATTTCACTCCATATATGTATACTGTATAAATGTATATGTGTTTATGTAATATACCAATATATACAATATACTAATATACCCACATATTAGTGAAAAAGGACAGTGAAGAAGGCTCTGCCCGGCTCCTTTGATTCATGCAAATAAATTGGTACCGCAAGCGAACTATGATACTTAGTGCGATGACAGGTCACAAAATCAACCAGAATGCTCAAGCAAATTATAGAAAAAAAACCTGATCTAAATCCGTGACAAGCGGACAGACAGACAGACGCTGGGTTTTATAGATAAATACTGTAGATAGATAGATAGATAAAAATATACACACCCGCACGTTGGATTCAGAAGGTTTTCAGAGTCCTTAACTTTATACAATCAACAAAAATATTTATTTTTAATAAATTTGCTGACATTTCTGAAAACATGTTTTAACTTTATTGTTATGAGTTATTGAGTGTGGACTGATGGGTAAAACTGGCAAATTAATTCCTTTTAATATGAAATCTACAACAGAGTTATGAGTGCAGAAAGTGAAGGGGTCTGAATACCTTCTGAATCCAATGTACATACTGTATATGTGGAAGGTGGCGTAAAGATTTATGAACACTTATTATTGTCGTTTGGTTATTGCACTTTACTATAAATGTAATTAACAACTGAAATATTAATTTAAACTCGCTTCTCTAATGGTGTTTGCTATTAAACTAATTCTGCATAGTAAGACAGATTAATGCATGCTATAGAAATAAAATTGGTATAAAAGGTATGCTCACCCCGTGGTTCATTAGATCAGTTAACAAGACAAGTAGGTTTATAGGTTTACATACCTTTATGTGCATATAAAACTGTGAAAGTCTTACTTCTATGCGCTAAAATACATGCACCACATCTTCACTCCCCACCACCACGATTAGTGACTAAGATTACCTTACCTCAAAACATCTGTCCACCTTACCTAAAGAATCGCAGAACATGTTTGTCATAGCAAGATATTAAAATAATTTTAAAAAATCACAGCAATGGGCTGGCAACCCATCCAGGGATTGTTCCTACATTGCTCCCAGTGCTTGCTGGGATATGTGCCAGCTCCCCTGTGACCCTGTTCTAGATAAACAGGTTTAGAAAAGGGATGAATTGATGGAATGATTTAAAATCAAGTAGACCATTCACTAGAGCCAATCACTAGAACTAAAATTTTGGATATATTGTACAGTATTATATAAAAGTACAATACCTCCTCGGCTTACAAATACAAGAAAGTGTAAGGGAGAGATCTCAAACTCCAGTCCTGGAGGGCCGTAGTGGCTGCAGGGTTTCATTCTAACCCTTTTCTTAATTAGTGACCTGTGTCTGCGTGGGTTTCCATGCAGGAGAGGTGAATTGGTGATCTTAAATTGGCCCTAGTATGTGGTTGTGGTGTGTGTTTGTGGGTGTACAACATGCAATGAACTGTCACCCTGTTCAGGATTTGTTCCTGCCTTGCACCCTATGCTGGCTGGGATAGGCTCCAGCAGACCCCCTCATGACCCTGTTCAGGACTAAGAGAGAGAGAGGTTGGGAGCATGCGCCGATTTTACAGTGCCATACCGTACCCACCACACGACGAACCACCTGGATCTTGGATTGGGACCCAAGTGCAGCCATGCAATGGAAGACACCTCAGCACTACACTGGAGAGAAAAAAAAAAAAAACAGTGGCTGGAGTACCAATCCTCCCAGCAACCCCCATGTTTTCCCTGCAAGTTGAAGGACCAGGGCTGGGTGCAAATTAACATCATGACCAATGGGCCCAATGGAGTACAGACACTTCTGGCATTTTGGAACAGCCACCTTCTGATTGCTGGCACAGATGCCTAGCCTCAAAGCCACCACTCCACCCTAAATGGGTTATCAAATGACTGATTGACTCACATCCTTATATAAATTTTCCATCCATAACCTCAAAAAAAATGCAGGTTAGATTAATTCATGGTTCCAAATTGGAATTTAAGTTTATCATTAATGTTTTTTGTATTACATGCTGGCATTTAAAAATGTTATAAGGTGATAAATGTTAACATTTTAATAAAACTCCAATGATAAAATAGGAAAAGAAGATTCTCTTGTACTGGTCCTTAGCACCCAGTTAGTACCATTGTTTTCAAATTTATATTATGTTGGTGTATTTGAAGAGCTTGAATGGGTTTGCTTTGAATGTAATTTCCAGACCTTAGTGAGATCTCTGCACTGTGATGCTGGGGCCTGCTGTTTAGTAAAGCAAAATCGCTCACAAAACATATTAAGTAAAACAAATTTTTGTGTGCAGATTAGAAATGAAGAAAAACAAATCATTAAATTTTGTAATTTGGCAATGTTTGTGACTGAGGTTGTAAAAAAACTGATTTATGCTTCCTTGAGATACTCATTTTAATATAATTGTACTGTAGAGGGTTGGCATTCCCATTTAAGAAGAACTGGTAATCCCTTGTACCAGTAAACTTGGAATAAAGTAGGATTCCAGTTCCACCACAACCAAGATGACATAAAGAAAGCAGGAAAATGGATTAATGATTACCGAACAGAAAATGACAATCTGAGCATGTCCCAAAGATCAGTATGTTCTATTTTATTTAAAGAAGCTAAAGTGAAAGCTGATCCAAACTTGATCCAAATTGTATAAAACAAAGCAATACAGAGTATTTAGTTTCTCAAAAACAAAATAACCCAAAAAGTAACTTAAAGTTGCACTCGCCATCTTAAAAGAATGTAGAAGACACAGAGAGAGAGATTCAACGTTTCGTAGAATGCCTATTTTCTAAAAAGCATTGGCAGTAAAGATGCATAATTTTGATGTTACGATGAGTAGTAGGAGTAAGATGTATAAAGCGCATGATGATCTTATAAAATCTCTTCCCAAGCAATCATGATAGAAGAAGATGCGGAGGATAGGCTACTGTAAATTTACTGCACATTGGGAGCAATTTTTCTTTTCTGCTGGACAATACCTCAAAAAAAATGAAATTTCTCCAATACTTTTTAGCAGTAGTAAGACTGCACACAATGCTTAACAATATTATACAATTAAACAAAGTAGCTACAAAAGGGGGAACGGGATTTGTAAAACTGAGCTTCACTGGCAATAACAGAAACACTTGGAGACATTACAAAACCATCTGGACACTGGGGACAGCTTAGGAAAATAGCTTTTGTGGCCTTTTCACATTTTGAATTTGTATCATAGTTAAGCAGTCCCCCAAACCTTATTGGCATGTAACAATGATTCCTCTGGATTTAAATTCAACAGATAGAAAGAAAAACTTTTGAAAGGTTGCTCAGTGGCGGCTGTTATTATTTTCAGAGGGTCCTAGAAATGAGAAGCATGCCTGACCCCGCCTGAGTGGCAGAACATATTGTACTGAAGAGCAACCACAGAAAGTGCTATTTGAACTGGACAAAAACATCACAGTGCTGAATCGGCTTAAATACATAACACATTGGTAGCTCACATTTTAATTTAGTAATGTAGGTATTTTAAAGGTCACATTCTACAGACTGGAACAGAGAGTTGCATTCATAGTTTATTCTTTTGTGTTCCGCCTTGGGATTTCTCAGAAGACAACTGTCTTAAAGAAGCTCTTACCTCCTCATGGAATGGATGACAGGAGTCTGGCCGCCTTCTGTCCTTTTGGAACTTCAAACGTTCGCACTTAAGGGATTCATTATGTTTGCTCATGTTAAGGAATGGCTTTCTTTAAGAGCTCTGTGGTCTTTATACTGATGCACAACTGCTGTTTATGGACATGCATTAAAAAACCCAATCTAAACAATGTAATTAACAACAGAACTATTAAGTTTACTTTTCGCAATAAACCATCTCCTGAACATTTCTGTTGATGCAGTTGTGCTCCAGTGTGTAGACAAAATGTTTTGGAGTTTTTAATGGGATAATGAATACATTTCCACTTGAGCACATGTCTAATACTGCACTCTACCCACCCCAAGCAACAAGCTGATGATAATAAATCTAATAAAACATCTCATTAAAGCATGTTTTTGTGGCAAACACTGTGGGGCACTAAATATTTACCATCCTGATGAATTAGACAGATAAAGAGTGTTTGCTTAAATTAAAAACTTAAAAAATAAAAATAACTTAAGAACCATTGTCTCAAAAATACTTAAAGCAAACAAGGATATACATGATTTCAATTGGTTCCATTGTGATGGGTGTGGCTGATGTGCAATCACATTCGTTGTCGACCACCACCATGAAGAGATTGCTACTGGGGATCTGCTGGATGACAAAGGATCTGAAAAAGAGCAGCAAAAGAATTCAACATTTCGTGGACATATTTGACATTTTACTTTTATTATGTGCTTTGTAGGAATGGGTTTGACCCCACAAAGGTTATATAAAAAAAAAAAATTTGCATGAAAATATCACGCGTCTATGCCTTTGAATGTGGTCAGTGCTAATTTAAATGCCAGGCCTTTTATTTATGTCTTTAATTGATGTGTATACAATGTCATTCAGACACAAAAATGAAATGAACCCACCCTCAACCATGACTTGTTCAAATGATGGGGAAGACAGCCTGAAGCCTCTTTACAAGGCCTACACCATTGCTTTTTAGTCTGAATAATTTTGGATTTCATTTTGACTTTTTAAAACAATGATCCAAAAGCATCTAAATCTCTAGACCACACAATTCAAAATTACACAAATTGTCCTAAAGACATGGATTCCAAATTATAAAAAGCTGTCACACACGTGTGAGTAGGAGGCAGCTAAAGGGTCTGAGTAAGTGTAATAAAACATCCGACCAGGGGGCGGCGGAGTGTGCCGACTGCCTTTCTCAGTTCCCTACAGACCTTTCCTGGGAAATCCTTCAAAGTTCCAGTGCCTCAGCTGACATCACTTCCGAAGCCGGCCCCGTTGCTGACGTCACTTCCGAAGCCGGCCCCTTTGCTGACGTCACTTCTGGTTCCGGCCATTTTGATGACATTAGTTCCTCTACAGGCCTTTAAAGCCTCCATCTTGGGCTACTATAGTGAGTTCTGTTTTGGATTCTGTAATATGCACATCGTGCTACTTATTTCAACCCTTTTGCAGCTGGGAAAAACAATATATGGGTGGCTGCCCCAAACCTTTATGATATCTTGGACTCTTGATTATCACAAAGCAAACCTATGAACATGTTTTTTGCATTCCTTTTTATTCAACGTAAAATTTCTAAATGGTCGAAATTGTTTGATATGATCTGTAAATAGCACAATTTATGATAGACAGATAGATACTCTTATGGATGTATATATATATATATACTGAATATATACAGTGTGTGTATATATATATATATATATATATAATATATACACACACTATATGCTAGTGGCAGACGGCCAGAACGCCCCTGTGATGGAAGGACTGCTGGAGAGGGCATATTCAGGGCAATACCTCCCCCGGAACACAAGAGTTCAACCCAAAGCTCACAGGGGGCACCTGGATAGTTTCAGAACTCTGGGTTGCAGCACTTTCCGCCACACCCAGAATTACTGCCGGAAGAGGATCTGGGAACACCTGGAGCACTTCTAGGTCACCTATAAAAGGGGCCGCCTCACTCCACTCAAGGAGCCAGAGTCGGGAGGAGGTGGATGAAGCTTGCTGGGAGAGGAGTGGAGGCAGCAAAGACAGAGAACGGAAGCAAGGACTCAGTTTCTCTACTTGTGTACTGTGCTGTGCTGTGTAGTGGGGAGCAAAGGGAAACGGTTTCCCCACGGGAATAAATGTGTGTGCTGGACTTGAACTGGTGTCTGCCTGTGTGTGCCGGGTAGAGGGGCTGATATGCCCCCTTGGTGGACAACAATATATTACATATATAGTGTATATATAAATAAAACTGTTTCAAGGTTATGCCCTATTGTTTTACATCACTTTGTGTTATGTTTTAAGTAATATTTTGAATTTATATGTAATACATTGTGTGCTGGGCTTGTACGTTCAAACACCCTTTTCATGTATAAATTGAATTGAGTAGAATTGATTCAAAATGAAAGATCAAGGTATTGTGTGAAGGTCTGGGGTGAACTAGTGGCAAAGGGTGATAACTTCTACAAAATGGCGAGCCCTTAGTAACAACCTGAATTATAGTGAATCTTATCACACCATCTGAATTCTATAGCTCTTTTCTTAAAAAATATAGTCTAAATTAAGAATATTTTAAAAAATTCAAAAAAGTTTAATAAATTAGAACTGATTTAATAGAATCATAACTATACATTGAGCTTCAGATGCGTATTTAACAATATTTTGTTTTAGAAAAATCTCTGGACTATAAGACTGCCATAGTAGTGATGAAGACTGAAGTGTGTGTGGATATTTTTCTTTCATTTATCTTTGTACTGCTTTCTACTGAAGTCGCTATACGTGCTTGGCAGCTTTCCACATTCAGTTCTTATACGACTGCTTCATTAATAAGTATTTTTAATGGAGTGAGGAAAGTAATTCTTGTAAAACTAAGACATTTTTGATGCCCCATTCATTTTAATTCCAAAATAAATTTACTACAGTAACAAAACACAAAGAAATGTCCTCAATGCATTTATTTTAAAACTGAATTTTACAAATCAATATAAATTATTAAGGAAATATTTGTTTGGTCTTTCTCCACATAAAATCCTTTTCTTCTCAGTATTGATTCCACATGGAAAAATCCACTTTCTCCAACAGAAAAACAAAACATAAGACCATAGTGCAAAACAGTAAAAACAAAGTGCAAAATAGACCCACAATGAAACACCCTATTGTACTTTAAATGTATGAAATGCTGTAGCTACTGTATGCCCATTTGTCCTTTATAATTGGCTGGGGTGAAGAGGAGCGTGATGAGGGCAGGCATCATACAGGCTTTGGGAAATCAAGCCCTATTGGGGTATCATAACACACCATGGATGAATGAAAGGGCACTTGAGGACAAGCAATCATGGAGAGAATGGTCAGTATTAGTCACAATGGTCTCTCATTCTGACATCACCCTTTTTTTCTGCCAATTTTTCTAGTGACTCAGTCCTGTAATGCAGATGGAATTCACGATTGGTTTACTTAGGGATTTGCCACCGTCTAAGCTGGTTGTTACTCCACCAGCAGATCACAGTTTAAAAACAGTAGAATAGGAACTATGAACAGACAGATCCTCAGTAGCAAGTCACACACATTAAAAGACCTAAGCCTCTTCAAAAAGAAAGGTCAGCTGTGCCTTGTTTGGAACATTAAAGATGCACAAAAAAAATCTCTGGTGCAGAGGTTGAAGAAAAAGGTAAGCAGAATGTATAAGAGAGATTAAAGAAATATATCAATGTGATTAGAACAATCAGTAGACCTCATTGTATAGAACATATACAATACGTAGCCAAAATAGGCCTGATGTGAGTGCTGAGCATCAGAAACATATGCATTTTATGCAAAAGCCCGATTTGACCATCTTTGCCAATATGAGAAAAGAGTTACTGTAACTGTTGCCGTTTCTGGGTCACAAATAGGCCACTGAAAATACCCACAAAAACATTCTTAACTGTTGTAGTCGAAAAAGTAATTTTTTCACGGATTGTGGGGCTGTACACTACAGAGGGAGAGAATGGCATGTGGTAAGCCAGTGCTTATGCTTTTTTAAACATGGAAGTCTCAGACGCATTAAGGCTACAGTGGCTTATTTTCATTCCTGTCTTAAAAAAGACCACATACGCTTCCTGACACCATCACACACCACTTCTTAAATTTTGTACGATCCATTTGTGGTCACATCTTATCATCTCTGGATGACCCTTTAAGCAGAGTGGTGTAAATTGTATTCCAGACCAATTCTACTTATTTATTTTACATATAAAACGTATTGTACATTAAACTGAATTAATAGAACTTGAGCTAAGGATAATGAAAGGTGCTGGGGAAGATAGCCTAGAAATGCCTGAGACTTCATTAAAATTAAAATTACATTCAGTTTACTATATGTAAAATGTGGATGTCTGGGACCTCAATTCTGCAGATATTAAAATAGTAACAAAATGTTTTTAGGGTGACATTTACAAAAGGTAAAACAAAAAACTCTACCTGCCAATATTAATCCATTAACAGAACCATTCATTCATCCATTTTTTGATGTCCTCATTCACATTCATTGTAACTATGATCTGGACCAGGCAGATAGGTACAAATCAGGAATTCTGGGCTAGTGGCATTAGGAGGATGTGTGGGGCTTCAGAGTCTTAAGCCCCTGATCTATGGTGCCAAGTCTTGGATCTTTCAGCCCTGGGTACATACAATCAATAGTACTAAGCTGCCGATCTTTTTTGCCACCCAATACAACATAGCTCCTGATCAATGTAACACCACTCCTTGAACGAGCTCGAAACACCAAGGGAGAACCAGCCAACCCAGTCTGTGAAAATCAAAGAAGGGCAGAAGCCCGGATTCCTGCAAAGCCCAGAAACACCCATTCTCTGGGCGTGTATTTATCTAGTATCTCAGAGTAGGAAAACTGTTCTGAGTGATGCAAATTTGGTCATACTCTTTGGAGTAAGAGTAACTGCATTTTATCAATTATTCTAGTTTAGAATATTACTCCTAACTTCACCAGGATTTAGAAGAGTTTGTGAGCTGTCCCAAGTCACTAAGAGTTGCCTGAAGATGGATGACGTTCAGGCAGTAATCGGCATGCATTTTCAAGGAAAGCCTGAAAGTTTTGGAAACGCTGGTCAAGGATGAACTCGTAAAATGATATTGATTTGACAGAGATGGAATAATATTCATAACAAATTTTTTTTTGTAACATGATTTCTCCATCTACATCTGTGGAGAAGTCATGCGCTATCAGTCAAAATGAAAGTGTAACATTACAAGTAATGTACAGTTTTGCAATAGTGATGACTTGTGTACTTCAAAACCAAGCATTTCTCAAAGTGTGCACCAAAGTTTGAAATCCCTTATAACATGTGAGGTAATATTCAGATTTATACATTTCCTTACCACTCCACATTAGGGAAAAGTTAAAGCAAGCAGCACTCATGCAAATTGGTTCACACATAAACATCACGGCCCTAAGTGTTGATAAGCACGCATTTGTGAGTTGCAAGTGTTGCACACAGGTGAACTTTAGTAGCCAGCATATTACCATGAAGATAAGCGGGGCAGGATGGTTAATGGATAGAGAAACGTCACACAGTTACATTGAGGTTTACATTCCACTTACAAGCCAGGAGGAAGGTTCAAGAAGACAGGAGTAGACTTGTAGTAGCATTAGAAAAACAGAGCCTCTCAGAGAGGGACACGGCATGGCACAGTGGAAGGAAATCGGGACACTAGAAGAGCGATTGTGACTTCAGAAACAGGGTAAAAATAGTTGCGTCTAGCTTCAGTAAAACTCCTAGTTTACAAAGCTTTCTTTTTGGCATAACAGTGGGAAGGTGTATCATCTGAAAGTACAGTTGTGATCATCCATCCATTTTTTTAAACCCACTTTATCCTAGGCAGGATCACAGGGAAACTGGAGCATATACCAGCCAGCATAGGGCGTAAGGCAAGAACAACCCCTGGATTACTAATTGTTAAATAATAATCCTGCCTGATTGCTGTCTTTCAATTTTGGTATTCATTACAGTGTAATTCTCGAAGTTGTACTGAATTAGCGCAAAATCCAACATTACATTTTCCTTCTTCTTCTTCTACTACTACTTTGAATATTATTATTGTCTATGTGGTTCATTCTTAGTACTAGCATCAGACAACTACACAACATCATCATGAGTTCCAAATTAAATCTCAGAGTGTTGTGAAGAAGTGACGTCATTAATTCTCAAATGTGACCTCTCACTCCTAGCTGGGAATAGGTGTAGGACACGTTGTAAATACAGTACCTCTTATGTCCTATTCTGAGGGAGGGCAAATTCTTATCCTCCTGTGACTTTTATTTATAGTTTCTGGGAATAATTCTGAAACACTTTCTTTAATGTACCCCCATAGATAAAAATTGCAGGGGGTAGGGTCTGGAAACCTGGGAGGCCTTAGACGATGAGCAAGATCTTGCTGTCCACCTCTTCAAATGCATCGTCCTGGAATGGTATCGTTCAGGTAACGCCAGACCTCCAAGTGGAAATGAGGTGGGGCACCATCTTGCATTAAAATCAAGTCATTCAAATCTTCTTGAAGTTGAATTTTTAAACTTTGAACTTTCCTCTATCCAGTGATGTGCGGAATGTGTTTCTATTTTATACAGTTTGTTTGAAATACATTTTTGAAATCTGCTCTTTCATTTTGAATACCCCTGTATAGGCCCTGGTCTCATTGCTGGGCCCACACAGCTTGATATACTCTTATTAGTTAGTCATTTTAACGTCTTGTACTTTGGCTTTTAGTGGGAAGTGTAACGCTCATGGAAATCTACATGAATCATGCCGTTGCAATATCAGAATTCATTTGCCACTATAAAATTATCTGCTTTGCTTAATATGTCAGGGTGTCTTGACAGCGAATATCTGAATGTTCCATAGCATTACATTTGATATCCAGCTCAATTAACCTCGTGTTGAGTTGTTGTGTAATAAAAGTCTATATTAACCTCTTATGGATAGGTCAACTTTAATATTCTCCACATTTGCTACATTTCACATTTCATCCAACCATCCATTTTTTAATTGCACCAGGGTCTTATGTTTCAGAGCTTATCACAGCAGTAAGAGAAGCAAAGCAGGGCCCCAGACTTAATAGGACAGCAACCAGTCACAGGTGAAAACACACTCACATTGAGACAATGGGGAGAAAATGCTCAGGTTAATGTAAGAGAAGCATGAAAATTCCACCTAGCATATATCCTGTAGTTGTGATGAAAAAAGCACTGCATTCTGTATGATTGTGCAGCTGAGCCACGATGATTTCAGTCTGGATTTGATTAGAGGTCTATTAATTATATCTTTAAATGCATTGGGTTTCTGCTTTCCCAATGGGAGTCAGACAATGATCTCTGTCTTGTGTGAGTACTTTTGGATCTTTTTTTTCTGTGCAAATGTCCAGTTGCTTGGGCCTGACAGTTAAAATCTCTTTTATAAATGACACTTATATAAATAAAGTTGACTGCAGGAGTAAACAGTATGCAACAACAGTGACATTTTGTTCACTTGAAATTCATTTCATTGATACACTATGTAAACTATTAGGATAGTTCTTCAGACTCAAGGTCTTTCCATATGGAGGTTTGTTAGCGTGCTTTCTTCATGCCTTTTCTGTTTAGTCTGGGGAATTCTTGACCCATAGTATAGTATCGCTAAATAAACACGGATATTAAAGATGGCCTTAATATTAAATATTTAAAGAGTAAAATTGATGCAAACAAAAATATCCAGTCATAAAAACTTTGATTTAGTCAGATCACTCACACAACATCAAAGGGACAAAAGCTAAAGTGTTTTTTTGACTAGGAGAATAACAAGTGCCTTGAGCCTGCTAAAGGTGCTATATAAATAAAGATATTATTAATATTAATTATTATTATTACATAGCAGGTGTATTACGTTGTCTCATTTTGCTCAACTCTTCATTCCACTCTTTGTGCGTCAGCTAATTACAGATATTTCCTCAAACATTTAAGAATAATAACACTACATTATGACACAACTACGAAAAACGACTTCTGAACTATTCACCTTTAACGTCATATGGAACCTGAGACAATGGTCCCTATACATTCAATACATTTTTGAATTTTGTTTATTTCTCCCATAAAGAAAACTAGAATACACTAATAAAAAGATATGATAACTATTATTAGAAGAAGTTAGGGATATCAGCGAGAGAAAAATCTTTTAAGAATTGGCTAAAGGTGAGTTTGAATTTGCAGTCTGTAGCACTCACTTAGAAAAACTGTATATGAAACGAAAAAAGTGAGTGCAAGGGCTGATTATTTTAAATGAAAATACATTTTAAATTAAAATCTAATGTCATGTGCTGATCATTTTCTGCTCATCCATATACATTGAGTAACATAGTCAAAGCAAATGTAGACGTAGGATATGGGTGGCTTTTACACTGTACAGTATGTACTGAGCACAGAAGAAACCTGTCAGTGATATTATTCATGACTGGCCAGTAATATTACACAATGTCTGTTGTTGTTGCTGTGTGTTTTGAGTCTTGAAATTAAAATCCCACTGAAAATCACTTGCATATACACTGTAGCACTGTAATTTCCAAGTGGAACAAACCAATTCGCTAAATCTTCATATTGTAAGGATCAGTGGTTCATGTCTGAAACTGCAGTGCTTAAATTGTGGACAGGACCGTAATGTTCACAAACACCTTTCAAGTGACTGCGCATAAACTATGGATTCTTTATGCATGATGAAGTGCTGTTTGGCTTCATCCAAAACTGCCAAGGTTTTGCCCCTTATGAAACATGCTGGCTTTGTGTTCACTGATCACCTATTTTAACTGTGCAGTGAGTAAGGGGCTGTGGGGTGACCTCACATCATCAGACACGCTAACATTTTATTAGTGAAGATGATGCTTGATTTATTAATTTACTATACACGGACCAGGTCGACCAACTGATTGGTTTAGAGCTCATGCTTAATTTGTACCAATTCCCAGATACGGTACTTCATTTTATTCCTTAAAACCCCAACTTTCTGGATCTTCACTGTATCTTTTATGAAGGCAGAAATTGTCTTATTAGTAGCAAGTGTCAATAACGTTCAAATAGGAAACACGTTGTGGATGGAATCGCACTGACCAGAATACAGTACAGTATGACTACGTAAACACCACACTTCACTAGGACATGAACGTGTATTGAATAATACCATTATGCTAAGGGTATATTCATCTTTTTTTGTTTTTGTCCTGCTTTTCTAGTTCAGGGTTGCTCAAAGTCAGTGTCAGGGATGCGATTCAAATTCAAGACTTTACAGCAATATGGAAGTAATTCTAACCACTCTGCCGCACCACTAATAGCTGATTTATATTTTAATTTTTAAAGTATGCCAATATCATATGAAATGATTAGATGACTGCTGCCAGTTCCTTGAGGAACCTACTTATGCAGGTCGGCAACTTCAATATTCTATATTCAGTAACTTAATTGCACTGTTGTCTTCATTTTAGTTACTTTACTGTCAAATTACAGCCTGAGGCCTCTTCAACCATACCAATTCCAGCTGTATGATCCACACTGTGCTTTAAATATTACTTGAGGGTAATGACTAGACCACTTCTTTGTTTTTTTCCTTGATATCATCGTTAGAGCTTGCTAGAAGACACCTCAAAAGACCTCTCCACCATACTATTGTCATTCTCCCGCGTTACGCCTAGGAAAACCTTTTAGCACAGGGAGCACATCAAAAAATGCTCATATCCAAAAAAGTGACATGTTCCTGATGATTTTCACAGATGACCTATGCGAAACGTGTCCATTATACGCTTGTTTGTTGTCAATGGTTTCCAGTTGTCTTCTTACTGTATTAAAATCTCCTTGTGTTATATTATATTGAGAGCCTTGATCTTAGGCCAATCTCTTATATGTTTTGATTATTCCTGGGGTACACGTTTAACTTTTTTTTTTTTTTTTTTTTTAATTTACGAGGGATGTTCAAAAAGTTTCCATTGTCACACACGTGTGTTTTGGAGACAACCAAAGGGCTTGAATACATGTAATTCCATGCCAGACCAGGGAGTGGCGAAGTGCACCAACTTTCCCTCTCGATCTTTTGCAGACCAGTCTAGGGAAATCCCACCCGGCTCTGGGGCAGCCAATGACGTCCCTTCTGGTTCCGGTGCTGATGACATCACTTCCTTTGCTGGCCTTTAAAGCCGCCATATTGCCTGAAGAGAATCAGTTCTGTTGTGGACTCTGATTGAATAAACATTTCGCTAATTTTGAATCAATTTTGCAGCCGGAAAGTATTAAATGGGTGGCTGCACCAAACCTTCACAATGTCTCATGGTCGTTCTTGCGACACCATACTTTTATATTTTCGTTGGAAACGGTGAAAGCAGAATGAGTAGTAATTGGTCTTATCCGAAAGTGTCATGTGACTGTGAAACTTGCATCGCAAACGAAGGTGACTATGATGAAAAGTGATATAATTTGTTTTTGAAATTCTTAATAAATAGAGTTAAAAAAAAAAAAGGGCGGAAACATTTTGAACGTCCCTCGTATTATAGAATTCAAATATCCAGCAAAGGTAGTTTGAACTTTTATCCCGGCTTCTCTGGCAAAGGGCCAGGTGTTGTCACCTAATGGCATGAAGGTTTTGTAGTCTCTGGCCAGGCCTCCATGGCACTTTGTTCTCCTCTGTCTTTCTCTTGCTCTGTTTAGTGGGTGAGGCAGTTTTAACTGATCAGGCTTTTTTTTTGCCATCTTGGTTATCTATCAAATAAACCACTGGGAAGCACATGTAATTCTGTGGCCCAGACATAAAGTTGTTTATTTCGTATTTCTTTTCTGAGAAATATACTATAAACAATTAATATAATTCAAGTGGGGCTTATTTTGGAAAATGGGCTCTTCAAGTAACAGTCAAATCTGCTTTAGCCTGGTGTTCATAAAGCCCTGATGAAACTTGATATTACATGACAAGCCTATGTAATATACAGCATAAACAAAACGGGTAATGCTTGGTTTGGTTTGTCTGAAGATCTGTAATATTTTTATACCTCAAGCTCACTCTGACAGTTATGTAGAAAAATCATACAGAGAGGTTTTCCTTTATTTACGTTATGCTGATCATGTAAGATCTGCTCACTTGACAGAGAGAAAAATATTCTCGTCTTTACAAGGAGGCTGGAAATGGCAGCGCACCCTGACTGGCATGTCACCCTTTTCCTAAACACTGTTTTAAAGCAGACTAAATAGTGCTGCACTAACTCATGCTGTTATGGATAAAAGCAAAATAGGATATGAATCGAGGTTAAAACCCAGGCTCCAGTAATGCTGCACATCTGACCCTCAGATCTCCTGTACGTTGTAACTTTATGAGGTGCTAATGCAATGCATTATCCTAAAAGAGAGAAAATAATATGAGCTCTTTAAACAGAACCTGGCAGCTGTAATGCACAGTGCAACAAAAGCAGCAAAGAAGTTTAATCCTCTGTTAAGTCTGCTTCTCACCAAGTAACAAGGCTGATTTTTGTGTTACTTTAAATTAAATTTTGTTTCTACACTTCCAGTCAGTTTATCAAAATGCAGAAATTAGTCCTTTACTTAACTGTAACAGTCCTTGAAAGAATATATATCAAAGACATTAAATATACACATATATACTGTATATTTAAATAAATATATATATATGTGTGTGTGTGTGTGTGTATACATATACATTATGCATAAAATGTGAATAAAACATCTTAATTTATTACCCAACACATTACCATTACTAACCATTCATTAGACCTATTTCAGAATTCCTCAATGAGCATTTGCGAGGTGCAGATTACAGTGTGAAATAAATGAAGTATTGAAAATTGCGAAATATTTACAAATGCTGTTACTGCTATGGAAACTAAGTATTTTTGGCTACTTTGTTCTGAACACTGAAGTAATTACAAAGAAACCAGCTGACCGAATGTGGTAGCACTTCTGTCGAAATGTGTGCCTTATTAAAAAAAACAAAAAAACTCTAAATTCCAGTAGCAATTAGAAAATGCCTTTATCTTGCCGATTGTTCGTTTTTATTTTGTACAACATTTTATATGATCGTTTTAGCTCAACAAGTGTTTTTGTTATTAAATTGCCTTATACAATGCAATACAATTTATTTCTGTATAGCTCAAAATCACACAAGAAGTGCCACAATGGTCTTTAACAGGCCCTGTCTCTTGACAGCCCCCCAGTCTTGACTCTCTAGGAAGACAGGGGAAAAACTCCCAAAAAAAGAAATTCTAGTAGGGAAAAAAAATGGAAGAAACCTTGGGAAAGGCAATTCAAAGAGAAACCCCTTTCTAGGTAAGGTTGAACAAAACACTCAAGTGTCTGTCTTGAATCCAGTCGTCAGAGGATTATATGGATTATATTCAGATGAACGGGGTGATATCTGTTGATTTAGCCTCAAATCAGACCAGTTTTTTAGAAGGCACTACAGATGATAATAGTTCATTCATTACAATGTATAGAAGACCAAAAAAAGATATAAATAAAAGTTTAATATAATTTCTAAAAATTAATTGGCTTCGTAGTTATTACAAAAGAAAAAATAGCAGAAATTGTCATTCGCGTTTTGTGAAGTTGGGAGTTGATGGATGGATAAAAGACAGATGTTCGCTGTCTTCTTACAGAGTCCACTCTGTGTACAAACAGTATAGATTCAGATAAAAGTTAATCAATCTGCTTTATTTACACAGTCCTACTATATTAATTCATTTCAAAGATTTATTGAAAACAAAAACACATTCCTTTCAAGTTTGCTTATACAATTCGGAGTACCTTTCATACACAACAAGGACATTTTCCCATTCTAATCAATTTTCCTAATCCAAACAAGGTTTACTGAATCTGATTCTCTGTTTAATAAATTTAATGAGATTAGCTGGATCCGAGGAAGATTTATTAGTATAGTTCTAAAGATTTCAGAACCATATGCAATCAATTTAATGATACTGTGCATACAAAGGAATGTCATTAGTCATAAATTTACCAGTTTGTTTGGGATTTGCACTATCCTCCGACAGAGATCATTTGTTTATGTTCAAACTTGCATTATTAGGATGTTTCCATATCATATTATTTATTAAAGAGAGCAGCGAATAATGCAAACAGAGGTTTCCCTGAGCTTTATGTCCTTTCATAAAAAAAAAAAAAACTACTTTAGCACAGCGAAGCTGAGTGGGCTGAACAGTGGAAGTGCACTTTAGGGGGCTCAGACACCACAATCACTCTTACTAAAGAGAAAGGTTAAACACGGCACATTTCTTAAAAAAAGAAAAAAGATTTTAAAAATGAGTCGGTCCACCTGAGTATATATTTATGTTGTATAAAAGAGAAGAAAATGCTTGCATGCGAAGTTTCAGTTTTCATTGTGGGATGAAGAAAAAAATGAAAGCTCACAATTTTTACAGAAATAATGGGAAATTAGATTTCATTTATAAACAAGTGCTCAGATTCTGCTTTCAATCTATACAAAGAGATGACGCAGATGAAGACGTACATTACGTATTATTTTATACAGTCTGCTTTGAGTTCCCAGATCCCTTTCCGTATGATTTTTTTCTAATTGATTTTTTTAATAAATGGTTCAATACCAGCATCACTGATGATAATGTAGATTGTGGGAGATTATTATACAAAGATTACTATTCTTATAAATGACTGCCTTTACGTCAATTGCATATTACTTGCAAATGCCTGAATCAAGTATTTTCTTGTCTTTGTTCATTTACTCTTTATTTTATTAAATTGGTTTTTTTTTTCCTTTACTAAAAAGGGAATTGCTGGAGTCAGATCTGGCTTTGAGCTGTTTAGATCTTTGCTCCTGGGGCCCTTCTGTGGCTGCTAATGTTCATTCTAACCAGTTTGGTAATGAAAGTAAATTCTTGCTTTTAATTTAAATTCTTGCTTATTTAAGCATGTGGTGTTTTCCTGTTTCAGAGCTAAAAGCTGCGAGTACTATACACATTTTTATATATTTTTTAGAACAGTAAAACGCCCACTGGTGGATATTTATGACAAGAGACATAGCTCTGAGGATAAACAAGCTACCAAATAAAGGCATTTATTACCCTCTTATTAAATTGGTTGGAACAAGAGGATTCGAAAAAGAAAAAAAAATGCACTAAAGGATTCATTCAGAGATGAATAACAGTTTTCTTTTGGCATAATTTCTCATTTTCTCTATAGTAGTTATTAAAGCAGAAAAAAAAATAGGGAATGAAAGACACAATTGTCATTTGGAAAAATATTCAGTTTTGTGAAGTTGGAAATTAAACATGTTTTTTGAAAACTTTGCTTGTATTATTCATCACTGTGTCTGCTAGTCCTTCTATCAAATATAGAAGAACCAATTAACTCATTTTCCATATTAATTTTCATTTGGACAAGGAAAAGGACATTCTTTTGAACATATTTTTTATATATAAAAAAAGCAGTTGCTAAGGTTTTCAGAAAATGCAATAAAGTATTAACTACTTTAGAATAAAACTTCAGGAGCAGAAATACTGTGATACCCTTCCACAGTAATGTCTTATGGATCAAGTGTAGCTGCTGAGGGGATGCCTGCTGGGCCATCAGATGCAGGTAAGCTTCATCATCAGCTGACTCACGTTTGGTTTAAGATGGGCAATCATGCAACTATTACAAATTATGATGTGTGTGACAATTCAGCTAGGCTGGGCGGAACTAAAATGAAAAGATCAGTGGAGGGAGTTGTAAGGGAAAAATCAGTCAGTATGGTCCATATCAAGAAGCCACTGACTTGAGAGAAGTATGCTGACCCTGATCCGATTCCACCTAACCTCTCCACCTTCTTTAACAACCATTTAGCCCACAGTATTAAACGATCACTACTCCTTCTTGGAGTTGTCTAATGGCTAGATGAGAGCAGGACTGTTCAGGAACTTCCAATGTGCAATGGGCATTAGCTGTGGTGTTTTCCCTCACCGTCTTCTCCAAACTAATTTCGTTGTCAGTAATAAATGAGGATTTACCGATTTTGATGGACTGAATGGTCTGCTCATTTGTCAAAGTTCTTATGTTTAATATCCTTTTGAGCATTCTTTTCGAATGGCAAATCAAATAAGCTCTCTAATATCAACTCAGGTTTGCAAACTCAAAAACAGCAGGCCTTTAGAAAAGCCCTGGCCCACCCAAGCCATGAGTACCTCAATCCCCAGACTCACTGCTTCTCTTTAACTTAAGTTGTATGCTTTGTGAAAAAAATCTTTAAATGAAATAAGATCTGATTATTTTTAATTATTATTTTAATTTCATACTGCATTCATGCCACATTTCACTTTTGGTTTGTTTGTTTGTTTGTTTTAAGAGAGGTAAAGCCGTTTTGTCTTTTAGACTTTCAAACTCGGATGTTCTCTAAATTTTTATGAACCATGTTTTGGCATTATGAACCATAGTTTTGGCATCCGATCATTTAACATTAACTTAGTAATTTTTTTCAGCTTTTCAAACATGGGAATCAAGATATTTTAAAAGGTTTTATTTGGTATATTGTTTTGTTTTCTTCTTTTTGGCCAATAATTGGTCTGAATTATCACCAGGTATGTCTGTCAGCCTCTGCAAGCAGTGGCCCCCATTTATCCATCATGCAAACTTTTTATACAGTTCTAAATTGCACTCCCATCATAATACTAAAACAAAATGTCATATACTTAAATACGAGGGATGTTCAAAAGGTTTCTGCACTTTTTTAAAACTCTTTTTATTAACAATTTCAAAAACAAATACATCACTTTTCTACATAGTCACCTTCATTTGCAATTTTCCCAGCACCGTACCAACTTTTTAATATCCAATCAATACACCTCCTGTCTTCACCATTTCCAACAAAAACATAAAAGTGCGGAAACATTTTGAACGTCCTTCATAGATAGATAGATAGATAGATAGATAGATAGATAGATAGATAGATAGATAGATAGATAGATAGATAATTTAGCGTAGTTGGCAGGATTACATAAATAAATAGATCCATGCTTACATACACATATATATGACAATATTATGTATATGTGTATATATTATATAAATTATATATATATCAACATTTTATTTCAAATAATTTCAATTTGATCATTTTGAATTCAAATAAACAATTTGTTTTTATATAAATAAGCAAATACTGTCATAATTAATTCAAGAGGTTGCCAATTATGAACCCTACCACTGACTCATAAGCCTGACTCTGACTCTACCCACAACTAATCACTAACTGTAAACAAAACAAATAAAAATAAAATAAAACAAAAGGGTATCTACTAAATATTGGCAGTTTTTCACATCTAAGTGTCTTCCCCATAATGCAGTAGCAATAACAATAAAATTGAATTAGGATTTGATTTGAGATGCTTGGAACCAGATTTTTGTTACTCGTTATAATTATTATGGATAAAGTATGCTGTGAAAAAAAGTAATATATTTATTTTCCATTTGCAAACTTCAAAATACTTGCAATGTATTGGAATGGTTAATAAGACTGAATAAATTTGGCAGTAAAATTTATAAAACCTAAACAGGAAAAAAATTATTACTTAGTGAAGATGTATTAAAGAACATTATCATAACCTCTGAAGGGAAAAATAATTGTTTTTAGACCGTTATATTGTTCAAAACAGTCTTAGAAATCTGCAACACTTCTGAGGCTATGAGGTACTGTCTTGCAAAATACATCTTGTTGAAAGTGCTTGACAGACTTTACAGTTTATTTCTTTTATTCATTAGGCTTCATAACACAGTTTTTAAGTTCAAGGGGAATTATTCTATTATTACACAAATGAACACTTCCCATCAACACCCCCAACCCACTGCAAAAATATAAAAGGCAAACTTATTTTGCTTCTGAATAAAAATGTCCTAAGAGTTTGCCAAACTGCTTTCTGCACAGCGTCTGTCCTGTGTCACTAGAAAATGACATGCTGTTTATTTGCAAACTATATCAGTCTTCCTGTGGTGGTTACATTTTTATACTTTTGTTTGTTTGTTCCCACTGCAAAAAGACAGAATGTAAATGCATTATCAAGATAGAGTTACTAAAATCAAACTCAGATTTTGTAAATGACTCAACAGGTCATTGCTGTCTGTGTGCTTCAGTTCATATCACTGCAGTGTTCCAGTGAGTTTATTAAAAGCATAAAATGATGACAAGCAGCAAGGGCCACAAATGTTTGCATGAAATGAAAAGTTATAATAAAAAATAAAATTGGCAATCTGCTCCGTGTACTTTTCCAGCACCAATTATTAAGATGTGTAGACAGTATCCGTCTTTCTGTTTTTTCATTGACTACTGCAGTCTAATGAAGTTTAAAACAAGAAAAAAAAATGCCATTGCATAATGCAAATGTGAATTTAATGGTTTCTTTTATGTGTTATTTTAGCTTGTCTTAACTGAGCTGGCTTACATTTACAGAAAAATTTCAAAGCAATACCGGTGGCTTAGTGCTTTCTTTGCTCCTCTATGTGTGTGATATACTTTGTACTAAAGTATCGACTAAATTAACAAATGTTAACAATGTAGATATGATCAAGTCTTTTTATCAAAGTTAAACAAATGTTTTTTGAAAATGAACTATGAAGTACATCATTACACCAAGAGTATACTTTTGCCAAATAAAATTGTCGGAATAAAAAACAGCTGATAAAAAAGGGATGGATCCTGACCCTTTGCATCCCATTTTTCCCCAGCAGCTGCCTCCTCAGTAATCAGATTCTCAAGTTAACTTTAATTAATCTTTTTTTTATAATACAGTACTGCATTTAGAAGGTTGGTCCACATGGTCCAAATTACCCAAACTGAAACTGTGCCCTCATTTCGACTGTCATTTAAATGTATGAAACAGAACAGGCGGTAGTGGTGAATAAGGAAATTTTAATGAACATAAAAACAAAGACTTTTAATTACAATGAATTTTGTAATTATTGGCATCCACGGTGAAGTTCAGCATAAAAACCACATCAAGTAAACTGCACAGATAACCAAATTACGCATAAATATTAGGAAACTGCTGGCATTTATTTATTTGTATTGCTAACATCCTTATTCAAATACTGTGCTGAAGGTGCTAAAGCCTGTCCTGGCAACACAACACGCAATGTAGACACCAATGTGAACGTTACACTCTAACGGGGCCCAATGTCAAATTAAAAATCAACCTAAGAAATTCCTCATTGGGATGTGAAAGGAAAGATTACAAAAACTGACACGGGGTGAACGTGTAAACTCTGCTCAAACAGTGATAATAATAATAATAATAATAATAATAAATTTTATTTATATTGCACTTTATATTTTAGCAATCCCAAAGTGCTACAGAGTAAAAATAGAATAATAAAATAAAAAAAAAGAACAGAAGAGTCTATAAAATACTTTAACAAAATGACTTTCTAAAAAGATGAGTTTTTAGGTTTCGCTTAAAGGCCTCAGTCGACTGTGGGGCTCTCAGGTAATCAGGGAGGGCATTCCACAGCCTCGGCGCCACCGATGAAAACACCCTGTCACCCATGCTGCTGAGCTTAGTTCTGGGGACTTGAAGAGTGTTAGTGAGTACAGAGCGGAGGGAACGTAAGGAGTTATGGGGGGTAAGGAGTTCCTGTAGATAAAGAGGGGCATGTCCATAAATGCACTGATGGGTAAGAAGGGAGACCTTGTACTCTATTCTGAATGAAACAGGGAGCCAGTGAAGGGTTTTCAGGATTGGGGTGATGTGATCATACTTTCGCACCCTCATCAGGATCCTGGCAGCGCTGTTCTGAATATACTGGAGTCTCTGGATACTCTTGCCAGGAATCCCAATGAGGAGTGCATTACAGTAATCCAGCCTGGAAGAGACAAAGGCATGGACGAGCTTCTCTGCATCTGCCAGGGTGAGTAATGGGCGGAGTTTGGCGATGTTCTTGAGATGGTAAAAAGATGACTTACAGAGATATTTGATGTGGGTGTCAAAAGTAAGTTGGGAGTCCATTCTAACACCCAAATTAGTAACAGATGTGGAAAGAGGAATATTTTGGCCAGAGAAAGTAATACTGGTGATGGTAGAAGAGCGAAGATGATGTGATGTACCAACTAAGATGGCTTCTGTTTTGGATCTGTTCAACTGAAGAAAATTGAGCCTCATCCAAGCCTCTAGCAGTGTAGGCCGCACGGCATTTTGGAAATTTTTATTTAAATATGGTGTTTTAAAATAAAGAACACTATTATTTTCTCAAAAAAACTAATGAAAACAATCAATCAATCAATCTCATAACAATATAAATTATTTTCCTATAATGGTCCAGCAGATTGGAGAACACACTCTAAGAAATCTACTTTCCAGATCGGTGATGTTCTTAGGTCTGTGGCTATCCTTTTAACTGTTGGGCTGTGTTGTTGATTGTAAAATGTTCTCTATGAATCTGAGATGGGTTTAGATTATAAGAACATAAGAAATCTGACCAATGAGAGGAGACCATTCATTTCATCAGGTAACAGCTAAGCTGTCCCAAAATCTCACCCAGATGCTCCTGAAAGGTTGTCGAGGTTTCTGTTTCATCTACGCAACTCGATAGTTTGTTCCAGATTCCCACAACTCTTTGAGTAAAGAAGTGCTTCTTGACTTCGGTCGAAAAAATGCGCTTCCTCTTAATTTCCGATTTCAAGTTATAATATCATTACCATGCTGGAATGTCCACCTGCTACCTGGTTTTGGGTTTCTAACAAAGGTAAGCAGCTTGTTGGCAAAAATATCTAAAGAAGTAGTACGGCCCATGATGCTATACTCAAAGACCTGCAGGGTCATGGAAGTTAAGGGGGTCCCACGACACCAGCTATTCACCATTACATTTTCTTAGTTGGTGTACGTTTCGTTTCATTGCATGGGCTGATGGAGCGAGTTCTCAGTTTTGATCTCATCTGAACATAGCACCCAAATTCAATCGGATCCTGCGCGTATTTTATATAGCAGATAAGTTTTGAAATCCAAAAACATTCTTTAGGACTGAGTTTTATTTCAAATATGAGAATTCCGTTTCCAACATATATTTTGACACCTATGGTTAAGAGAAAAAAGTAAAACAAATATTTTTCATTTTGGAGCATAACACTGCTGCTCACATAACTGCTCAGTTGATGCGACTTTTTGTCTGGTTTTATAACTGATGCCAATAGTTCCTGAGCGTGTTGTATAAAATGAACTTATGCCTATATACTTTTGTTTTTTTTTTGCCGTAATGAGAAGTGCTGAAGCACTTGAGTCTGTCAGCACTTATCTGTTTAATTGTTTGTTTTTTGCGGATCATTGCAGCTCAGGCATATTGCACACAAGGCCATGTGTCGATGTGACAGCTGTCAAGCTGTCTTTCACTTGATTGAAAAATGCACAATTTCAGTGTAATGGCTGTGGTTTCGTGCTGAAATCAGCTGCCAAACATGAACCGTTTATAAACTGAAGACTTAATTACTCTTTCTGCCTAGTTATTACGATGTGAAATCCCAGCGCTGTTACGTAATTATAAAATATTGCCACCCTTTTAAGCCTCATTTATTAATGGGCTTCACTAAGTAGCAACATATGACGGAGCAACTTTTGAAATCAAGCAACTACACATAGAGTGGCAAATCGGGAGGCCAGGATCAGATCCACTGATGAGAACGTTTTTAATATTGATGAAATGGACTGCTGCTGTTAATCAGAGACATTTCTTGACTATTTAAAAATGTAGGTTTTAAATATGTCTATGTTTGTGACAAACCCCTATATTGTCCTTAAAGTTTTTTTTTTTTGCTCTGGAAGGGTTTCAAGTTAGCACTTGACGTGCAAAGCAAAGCTAACCTCCTTTCAAACAAAACCTGTCTCGGCGGCCATTCCCCTTCAAGGAGCACTGGCTGCTTGCACATCTGAAACCACAGCTGGCATTGCTATAATCCAGAAACCTGCATAGCCTTTAATGTGTATTGCTCACAGCCTTCCACTTAAGTGAACAAAGTCTGTAAGGAAATTTCAAGAATCTGCTGCGTCAAAAGGCCAGCAGAAATGGTAATGATACCTTTTCGCCCACTTATCCCAGTTCATTTTAGAAGAAGCGAAGCCAAAACACTGATTAGCCAAGTATTTTTAGTGAGCAGCCTTTCAGACAGTGAGGGGATGAAATTCTTCTTTAAATAATGACTGTTCAGAATCGGCCTGTGTGTTAAGAGAGGTATGACGTCTTCATCCAAACTCCCTGTATTTTAAACAATAATCAAAAGAAATCTTATTATCTCAAGCTTTCCGTGGTATAATCAGAGTCCTAGCCTCTTATTAGCCCTGCTGGTACATGTTAAGGGATCTTAGTTTATCCAATTTATAGCAGAAGGATGTAATCAAAGTAGGTTAAGGAATTAAAGCTAAAAGACACTTGGTGTTTTTGGGTGGACGGAACAAACTCTCCTAATGGGCACCTCACATTTAAAGAGGCTTGTTTTGCTTGATTTGCCCTTAACAATCTGTACCATCGCCTTCCAGAGTAACTTGATTATACTTATCAGAGGATCTAATAACATGAGATTAAGCCTCTCTGATTGACGCCTTTGGGTATTCCTAAGTGCTTAGCCATTTGAACATTTACTTTTGGCTACATTTGACAATAGAAGTTGCCAATAAATGATTCTTTAAATATGTTACTCTACCATATATCTTTTTGTATTGTTCATTGATTTGGCTTTTTTCTTCATTTTATAGCTGAGAAAAGTTGGACTGATAAGAGCAAACATCATATCTTTCTGCTTAGCCAGTAAAATAAGAACTAAAAACAATGTTGCGATATTTTGTATGGAAAAAAAAGCAAAATTTTCAGAATTATTTTGTAAGGGAACGCCTGTTATGTGCCACAGGAGACCCACTTAGCAAGCAAAGAATTGCCATTCATAAAGCAGGGCAGGGCTCCCTCTTTTGGGATAAGGATTTTAAATCAAGTTGTACAAAATTATTTAAACTCTGCTCAGTGCAATGCAGGGAAACATTTTTTTTTGTTTTTTGTGCAAGATCAAAAATATAGTATTGTATTTTTGGCTGAGCATTAAGAAAGGACTTTAGCTTGACTTGCACTACTGGTGGAGGAAAATAATAAAACAAAAATCACTGAGCAGAGAAACGCGAAACCAATTCTATAAGGCATGACAGTCATATGGAAAAGAAAAGAGAACTCTCCCATATTAAAAAAAAAATAAATTTTTAATTAAAAAAAAAAACAAAACATTAAGCAGTAATAACTGAAGCCCTCTACTCAAAAGCAGCAGAACAAGTTCGCCAACAAAGACACCCTAGCACACATAACTGTGAGAAATGACGCAAAATGATGTAGCAGTTTAAAACAACTAAAATAACGCACCACAGATTAGAAGGAAAACTAGCGTACTGCATTATAGATCACAGACTTTTTGTAGAAGGGTAACTGAATTTTAGTTCATTTTAATATATTTTACATAGCAGACATCTCATCTTTATACATTTATAAATCCAACACAAATTGCTAATAAAAAAATGCATTACAGTGTGTACATACAAATGTACAGTATTCATATATATATATATATATTCATATTATATTATATATAATATATAGTAAATATGAATATATATGTGAATACTGTACATTTCTGCGGTGGGTTGGCACCCTGCCCGGGATTGGTTCCTGCCTTGTGCCCTGTGTTGGCTGGGATTGGCTCCAGCAGACCCCCGTGACCCTGTGTTCGGATTCAGCGGGTTGGAAAATGGATGGATGGATACTGTACATTTGTATAAAAAATTCATTACAGTGTACATACAAATGTACAGTATTCATATTATATATAATACATAGTAAATATGAATATATATGTGACTACTGTACATTTGTATAAAAATGCATTGCAGTGTGTACATAAAAATGTTCAGTATTTATATATATATATATATATATATATATATATATATATATATATATATATATATATATGTGTGTGTGTGTATGTATGTATGTACTGTATATGACTTCCACGAAAGCTAGGCTGCTGGTGATATTAATGCCACCCATCCGTTATGAGGAGACCTTGACGCCTGTGAGGTTGCAATGAAAGCGACAGCATGATGGTGGCTCACATCTTCTTTTTCTTAAATGGAGGTTTTGATTCCTATTGTAGCTTCTTAATTATTCACACAATAATTGTGCTATTATTTTATTTGAAACAATGGAAGGATTTTTAGTAAAACAAAAATGAAAAATTCTTCTTAGGGGCACAGCTTCCCCTTTTCCCTTGTGCTCTGCTGTTTGATCCGTACTTCTGAAATACGGTTCTCTAGATGTAATGTCTCCTGTTTTCACCGACACTTAAAAAGAGCATTTCTCTTCCTCACTCATTCAGCACAAAATTAACTTTAATGCTACCCAGACCTTTCAAATTGCCTTTTGCCAGTGGTACTGTTTTAGCTATTATAATTTTCAAAGCATTTAAAGCTGTTAGACAAAAATGATAGCACCTAACTTTATTAGCTCTTTACAAAATTAAAAGCAAAAATTCCATTCTTTATGAGCCACCTTCATTTTTGTGTCTAAATATTACATTTTCCTGTAATTAATACCAACAAAAAAAAACTTTCTAAAATATTTACATAATTGTAATTGAGGATACACGTATGTTGGTATTTTGTAGACTACTTTCAAAATAATTTCTGTTTTTAAATGTGTACAGCCATGCATGCACAGTATTTAAAGTTTTCCCTCATTTTATTATTCCCAGAATGAAGCTGCTTGTCAAGCACTTGAAATGAATCAATTTGCTCTTCTGTATACAAGATGGATTTCCTTAAAGGATAATGAAGAACATCTCTTTATTAAGGAGAAATTCTTCCCTCTCATTGAAACTGTCTGAGAGCCAAACAGCTGCATCTCTCTGTAGCTTTTGTTTGAGCTTAGACTGGAGTGACTGATTAGGCATAATACAGCTGGAAGAGAGACAGTAACGCTGGCAAAAATACCACCTCCCAGCATGCTTTTAGACTCGAGAGCATTAATGGTGGGGAGCAAAGGGTCCCATCATTAAAACGGAGATACTGAGAAGAAAACAATTTTATTTGGAGAAGGACAGAAAAAATATTTTCTCCAATTTAAACAGATTTCTAAAATTCTCTATTAAAGAAAATAATTGAAGACTTTTTTGTGTTCTGTGACTGTAACAATTTTATTTGGGAATTAAAATGAATAGGGTGCCAAAAACGTTTTACAAGAATTACTTTCCCCATTCCATTAAAAATACTTATTAATGAAGCAGTCAGAAAAGAACTAAAAGTGCAAAGCTGCCAAGTACATACTGTATGTCAACTTCAATAGAAAACTCTATAAACTACAGTATATACTAACACCCTTCAGTCTTCACTACAGCATGGAAGTCTCCTAGTCCAGAAATTTTTATAATACTGTTAAATATACATCTGAAGCTCAATGTATAATTATGATTCTGTTAAATCAGTTCTAATTCATTTTTGATTAGAAATATTTGTTAAAGGTTGATATTAAGAAATTGCAAAAATGCTTAAAATAGACTACATTTTTAAGAAAACGATGTTTCTAGGATTCAGATGGTGCAGGAGTCATCAGGTTGTTATTAAAGGTCCACCATTTTGTAGACGTTGTCACCCTTTGCCATTAATTCATCCCAAGCCTTCATACAATACATTGATCTTTCATTTGTACTCAATTCAGTTCAGTTTGTAGTTGGAAAGGGCACTTGAGCTTACAAACCCAGCACAGAATACATTATTTACACATTCAGTAGCACAGAGTGATGAAAAACAAAAAGACATAATATTGAAATATTGTCATATACAGGTATGTGTGTGCGTGACCATGGATCTATCTATGTAATCCTGCCAACTATGCTATTAGGGACATTCAAAATGTTTCCGCAATTTTATATTTTCGTTGGAGACGGTGAAGGCAGGAGGAGTAGTAATTGGACATTAAAAAGTTGTTACGATGCTGGGAAAATTGCATCACAAACGAAGTTGACTATGTAGAAAAGTGATAAAATTTGTTTTTGAAATTCTTAATAAACAAGAGTTAGAAAAAACGATTTGAACATCTACAGTATCTATGTGTGTGGGTGTTGTAATACTAATAAAGTTTCCTAAAGTGTCTCAGTGTTTTCCAAACCCATTTCAACACCTTGACCTGAGCATTTCTACAGCAAACAAGGGAAACCAACTTACTATACCTATAAGTGACCTACTAATGATAGATAACATTACACAAAGAAGAGATTAAATCAAAAATGTATTTTCTAAATGTCTAATTAGATGTTGATATTTGGAGGGATACATAAATAATTTACAAATTAAAATTCTTTGCACGTCAGTACATTTTTTTCAGTTTTGACATTGGACCATAAATCAGAGTGACCCCAGTGCTGGATGGCACAGTGGTATTTTGCGCTGTAGCTCAATGGTCTTATTTTACTACTGAGTCAAGGCATTCTGGGTAAGCTAGTGTTTGCATCAAAATGTCCATTCTGTGTACTTCCAGCTAGCTGATTACTGAGTCAAAACATAGAAGGATACAGAAACCTAGAGGTGGGGAAAGGAATCAGGATTTGTACCTTCAGAAAATTAAGCATAAAAAATGCAGTCATAATAAAGAGACAAAAGGAACTATGTGATCTAGGTACTGACAAACACGTATAGAATTTTAGTGAGTTCACCCACTATCAGGAGACGAAGGAAAGTGCAGGAAGGACATTCTCAATGTAGAGACTGAAAGAGGAAGAAGCAGCTATGGGTACAAATATACAAGAGTAGAGACAAATGCAGAGCAGCCACTTCCAGTCAGCTTTATGCTTTTTAAAGCGTTTAAATTTCAAAGAGAACACAACTGTGCGGAAAGTAAATATTTACTTACTTGAAGCATTCTTCGCAGTCGATATTCCCTGTTGTCTCTTTGATTGTTCGCTCCGATACAAAGGCAGGGTACTCTGTATCACAAGGCACTAGCATTGCTCTGCCCCTTTGTGCTGCAAAGAAGGCAACAAAATTAATAAAGATTAACTTACAAGGTTTTCAGTATTGCTGAACATTTGCACCTATAACTTGAAAATTTGATAAATAAAACATTTTTTTAATTAACACAATATTTTTTGGAGAAATCTGGGAAAGTAAATTGAACTCTGTTTAGACAAATGGAATGTTTTCTTCAAACTTGCAGGTTGTGTGTGAGATTGGCTTCTTCACATTTTTGGTTTCAAATATATTTTTTGTATTCCATTGGAATATTTGAAAATTGATTAAACATGGAAAGCATATTATATATATATGTCATGAGAATACATATAGGAACAGAAATCTATGGAATGAAAATGATTACGAAGCAGAGTACGAACTCCTAGCTGATACAGTATATCTGTTGTAAAGATGTATTTCACGTAGATATTTGGATTTCTTGTTGATTTGGCTTGCATTGAGAATGACAAATGTGTTCTGGGATTTTTTTTTTTAGGTAAAGAGGAGAGCGATTTTGAAATAAGTTTGTTATACTGACTAATCGGGGCGATGTAGGGTGGTGCTGTGTTGCATGTTGATTAGCACGTGTAAGCAGTTGTACTCTGTTCACGTGATTACCACAACCCGATATGCCTTTAAATCATGTGGTAACTGTTACTGCAAAATGAACCCCGAAAGAATGAGGCAGAGAAAGAATGACTTTTCATATCTCTGTTATGTTGTGTATGATGGCCTAGTGTATTAACCGCTCAGAGAAGCAGCTTTCTTTGAAAATGACAGTCAGCTGGCAGACAAAATTAAACTGGTTCAGATCACGGAATGTTCGACTTGCATCAATCACCAAAATAACCAGAAGTATACATACCAGCAAATCACAACAAGACAAATTATTTAATCTGTATGAGTTATTTGATAAAATGAATAATCTAATAGCAATGCAAAACAAACACGCAGATGATTCAATCAAAATGACTGACATCAGTAGGTCTAATGTATTGATATTTATTGAAGTGTTACGTGTTTGCTTGTCTTAAGTGTGTGTGAGAGGGCCTTGTACTCATGGCCGTTGGGATTTTAAACTGGCTCAATTGATAGATGGATGAATATTTAATTTTACTGGAATCCATTTGTTAGTAATTTGAAGCAGGTTTATCAGTCTATGCTATGAAAATGATGGATTCACACACCCAAAAGTATTTTCTAATTATTAGAAGCAGGTAATGTATACAAATACTTTCTGATTTTCTACATAAAGTAGCATGCTTAGATAAGAAATGTGCTCACCCAGCTCCTGATTCTACAGTTTGGCACAGATTGAAGCTTTTCTACAATTACTAAAAGTGTCTTTGATGGTTATATAAACAGCACATCCAAAGAACAGCACAGCATAAACATTTAAACACTTCAGAGAGTGCTCTTAAGCTACATGAAAATTTGAGCAAAGATGATAATCCATCAGGAACTTAACATTAGAAATGAAGACGACATTACCTTTGTGCTGCTGCCACCCTGTGGCAATCACATGTTAATGCACAAACCATTACTTCATCTACTTACACATTTGTATTTTCAAGTGCCCTGAAACACAGGAACAGCTTGAAGTTCTCGGTTTCAGCAATTTGTCATGCAGGAAATTTTTTCACCTTATGCTTTTAATCACTCCACTGAGTGGCCTCGAGCCCCATGGGAATTGACCGACAGCCACCTATTGATGCTATGGGAATATTTAATAAAATAAGGTCATTTAATGAATGGTAATAATGCTTTTGTACATTAATATCTAGAACTTTGTGCACATGCTAAATGTAGAAATGTAAATTAATATAATTTTAGAAAAAATACTAAGCATAAACAGTGCTTTAATTGAAGGCCCAGGGAAGGACTAAATTACCAATCAGCCAAGGCCAGATGAATAATTCAGTGCCAATTGGAATAATGTCTTTCTTTTTTACAGCTGCTTTTAGACTAATATATTTGTATTGTTATATTTAGTTTCAAAGCCTAAATTATTTTAAAAAAGAACATTTATTTTATACTATAGTTTATACTTCAATTTTTTTATATATTTTTTGAGATCAGCTGTTGCATTTATGTAATTTGATGCCTACTTTTTTGCTCTTTATTTTAGTCATGTATTCACTAGTTCATTTATTTACTTTTTTCTCTTTGTCCAAAACAGAGTCTCCAAGAGCCAGAGCCCATCCTGGGTGGAAAGCAGGAAACAACCGGGAATCGCAAGTCAGCCTAATTGTTGACATGCTGAAAACCAGGAGTACCTGGATAAACTTCATATGAACACAAAATAGAAAGTGCCAAAGGACTCGGGGGGGTCTCTCTCCACTTTTTCACTACTCACTTCTGCTCCTCCTGATGAAGATCACAGCATCAACCCACTGTGTTGGACAGACTAGGCTGCTCCATTCCCAGTCACAGATTTCAGCTACTAACCATCTAAGAGATATAATCTTTCTACAGTTTGTTCCAAGGTCTTCTCCTAATTGATCATGCATGTTTCCATTCTGTGGGAGGCTCCCAGGGGGTGCCCTAAATATTTGCCCCAATCATTTCATTTGGCCTTCTCTTAAATGAAAAATGCTGTGGTTCTACTGCAAGGTCGCCCTGTATGCCTAAATCCATCCCTCTTTCACCATGCCGTGCAAATAAAATCTCATTTCTGTTTACTTCTTTACTACTTGGTGTCCATCCTTATAGGTGAAGATGTTCGTAAAGACTGAACAGTAAAATCAGAAGTCTCACAGAAAGATTCAACTCCTACTTTATCACTAACAATCATTACAATAATTTGCAAAAATGCTGACAGTGCACAAATTAATCTATCAAACTCAAAATCTGTTTTACCCTCATTGACAAAAAGACCTTAAGGTATCTGAACCTCTCCACTAATTTACCATTAACTTGCATAGAGCAAGGTACCATTTTAAGAAGAGGAACATAATCTCAGTCTTGGAACTGTTATTCTCATTCCCATCCAATCACATTCTGTCACAAATGTTCTGTAGTATGCCAGTGATCACCGACTGATGCGGCATCATAATCTACAAACTGCAGAGATGCAATCCATGAGCTCCCAAAATTTTTACTCTCCAAGTCTTGACTGAGCCTTAATGTACTGTCTATTTCAATGAAAAATAGAATTGGATACAAGATATAGCGCTGGTGGAGTCTAAAGTCAACTTTAAAATAATCGGGCTTAACACCAAGTCTGCAAACAGAGCTCTCACTATGCAAGACCGACTGGCATACAGGAGCAGCCCTGGGACCCCAATACTCATGTAGCACCTCCCATAAGACACCATGATCATAAACATTATTAATTTTTCAGAAAGAACATGGTCAATGGGATTTGCAGATGTCTAAGACACTTGAAATAGCTGTTTAAGGATAAAGAGTCGGTTCAATGCTCCACAAACAGGAATCACCATTATTCCTTGTGTACCAGAGATTCAGCTAACAAATGTCATCTCCATTCAGCATAGGTTCTATTAGGAAGGCTACAGAATTTGATTCTTCGGTAACTGTAGTACATCTCCTTACTCTCCTTGTAAAACCAGGGACCACCAATCTTGTCTATAATTCTTGGGAAAAACTGCTACCAACTTTCAGGCTACATGGAGGTTGACATTAACCAATTTATCCACACACAGTTTCAACATTTCTGGATAGATCTCATTGACACCTGCGGCAGATCACTACCAAACTTTAATCACTACAATGACAACCTCAGTTGCAAACATGGACCCAAACTCGGGCAATGCTTTTGGCACTGTCTCTTCTGAGGAGGCCTATCCTCTGGATGTACAATTTCCTTAAAGTTCATCATTTGACAATATTTATACATGTGCACTGTCCTCTGGTTTTATTAAATAACTACAATACTGTATATAAAATAACTGAACTGGTACGGTGGGCACAGTGATAATACCTGATTAAAATCATTCTGTCGTTGACATCAAACATATTAGCATTTCCCATAAATATTTTATATTCTATGGACCTGTATCTTTACATTTGAGCTTGTGTATTATGATGTGCTGCTACTACCAGATGAATATAAGAAATGTGTGCAGAAGTTTATTTGCTTCCATGACATGCTTGGTATCTTTGCATGTTTAAGATTTGAACTTAAAATTCTAGATTATACAAATTCAAACTGCTCCTTTTTTCAGATTTTAACAGAATTTCACATGCTTGACAGGCAGAACGTTACATTTCATTACTGAAAATACGACAAGCACATGTGGTCCTGAAGCTCAGCTGAAGTGGCAAAATAAAAAATTAATGTAAAGAGGGAGATTTTTTGTTTTGTGCTACTGTCATAGTAACAGCCTGATATTATGGAGGCTAAACTTCTGAGGTGGGAACTTTTTTACTCTTTTATTTCATCCAAAATGAAAACAGCAGAAGTATTTATGGTTATTATGAAGAGACTTCAATGCTAGTCAATCGCAGAGTCTACTCATCTGGACTACCTCGCACATGAGGCCAGTTTATAGTTGTCAGTTAACCTAACCTGCATGACTATGAGGTGTGGGAGGAAAACCTCAGTTCTTGAACAAAAACTGGCGGACATAAAGAAACTGTGCAATGGAGACACTTGTAAGGTCCTATGATACTTCTTAGTCAATCAAGTCTGCTGATGAACAGCATCTGGTGATTTCACCTCTGTGTGGCATCAAATCTCAATCCAGACTCTTCACACTTATGACTCCTAGCTGGTGGAATGAGCTGCCCACCTTTAATCATAATTCTGACTCCCTTAATTTGTTAAAGAAGTGTTTGAAGACTCTTGAAGACTCCTACATAACAGGTTAGATTTTTGTAACTCTGGAAATATAACTAGTTTCTATTTTTGTTCTGAGCTCTTCACTTATGGTGATTTCGTAACCTTATCCTGTAACACTTGTTACCAAACAGTCCCCCAGACTGATGTTTATTGGATTATGTTGACCTCTTATGTTAGTCGCTTTGGATAAAAGTGTGTGCTACGCAAATAAATGTAAATGTAACTCTAGTGATCCGGTGTGAGATGTGAACCCAGCTGGTAGGATCTGTGATGCTGCAGGGCTAACCATTGCACCACCATGCTGCACATCTTGTTATATATGGGTGTACAATATTTGGTTTCAGACAAAGAATGTATGAGAGCACAGCCTGTAACAATTGAATTTTATCCATAGTAAAAATAAACTGTGGATTTGGTAGTCTTGCACGAACTAACCTGGGCAGATTTAAGAGGATATTTGAACTCAAATCAGACATGTCTCTCTATAACGCATAGTATATAACATGTATGTTATGAATATAAACTTGTAAGGTCATTACATATGTAAATAAAATTATGAAGTTCAAGTTAAGAAAGACAACAGAAGCTATTTATTGCTTGTTATTATGAAGATCAGAAATTGGTGATGTTTTATTGTTTTTACTGAAAAAAAGCTGAACTAGCAAACAATATTTTTCTGGAAAACCAGAAGGTATACTGGCGTATGATTTAAAAATGCTAGGCAAGCAAAAAATTGTTAGATCTGTTTTGTATTAGACTCATCGTGGCTAGATGGGATTATAGTAAAGTTCTAAAAGTCGATAGATAGATAGATAGATAGATAGATAGATAGATAGATAGATAGATAGATAGATAGATAGATAGATAGATAGATAGATAGATAGATAGATAGATAGATAGATAGATAGATAGATACTTTATTAATCCCAAGGGGAAATTCACACATATATATAAATTCACAAATATTAAGAAAATAAGCTCTATTCATATAATTCTAAGTATGAAACCTTCATGACAAAATAGGAAGTTGTTTATAAAGCCCAAGAGAAGTTTTAGTTTATTATTAAACCCCACGGCTCCACCCACATAGTAATGAAACCGGACAAACATTTCAAAAATCAATAAAAAAATTTAAAAAATGTCATTCTGGCCCAGTGTCAAATGGTGCCATTGTATCTGATCGTGTTCAGCTCTGACGGGAGAGCGCCCCCACGTAAGCAGAAAAGCATATGTCCATGATACCTCTGGCAATCAGCAGCTTCCCTTTAAAACACACAGAGCTCTGATCTCTCTCTCAAAAACGTCAAACGTTAATCCTTAACAATCTCTAGATGATAATGTCTGTTGAACAAACAGGTATAGCTAGCTAAGCGGAGGCAAGATACGCAACAACACGTGGTGAGAGGTAGAGCGACTCGAACGGAGGCTGGCGCGTGAGTGAGAAGGGCCCTGCCCCCCTCCCCTCGGCCTGCAGCCTCTCTCTCAGATTTGCTCAAATAAATCAGTACTGCAAACAAACTATGATACTTAGTGTGATGAGAGAATGTTCGAGCAAATTATAGAAAAAAACCCGATCTAAATCCGTTAAGTAGTTCTCTCGTGAAAAGCGGACAGACATACAGATGGACATTTTAATTTTATATATAGATATAGATGAAAGCATTAATCAGCATTATGTTCTTTAGTAGAAAGTTTTAGTGTCCTCTTTAAAATGAGTGAGAGCGGTGGTGCACCCTGCGATGGACACCTACCCATGGTAGGTTTCAGCTTTACATTATGATAGGCTCCAAGCCCTGACACCTTGAAATGAATCACGTGGGTCTGATAATGTGCTGACCGATAAATTAAAAATACTCTACCAGACGCTACTGAAATTGAATGCCTTCACATTTTAATAATCAGACAGCTTTGTTTCACTTCTTTCTTCAATACTGACAACTGTTATGTAGGATATTGACATGTACCCTAGGGAATAGCTCATAAACAAAAACTTATACTACAAGCCCCCAGACCTGCGTTTTTATCTGTGGACTTTTTCATGCTTTTAGACATGCTACCACACCATCCTAACCCTTTCACCATTACAGCGAACTTGGTTTACCCAAATGCAGGAAAACAGAAGCGACTCTCTTGTTCTTTTGCCCTTTGGATCATTCATCAAGATCAGCAGCTTGTAGTGCCCCTTACCAGTGACCCTGTAAAAGATATTTTGGATCTGCTACTCTTGGCACTTGAACCCCGCATTCACATTCCCTGACCAACTGTCATGTCGGAGGTCACATAACCTCTCCATGCTAATGTACTTTCTAGCAGAGCTTCAACAGCATACTGTGTGGTCAGTCTTAAACACAACAACTTACAGTATATAAAACACAAAGAACTGGCAATCTGACTATACCTTGTCCTACTCCCCCAATTTCCATCTTGAGTTCTTCTCGTCATTTCACAAACCTCATATTTTAATCAGAAATCCCACTGTCACTGTGAGCTCTGTTTGTAATTTTGCAGCACTCCCCTTAACCAGATTCATTCATTGTGTCTAGAGAATCGAAACCACTCTTCTAACAGCTGCAGGATAAGCACTCAGTTCAAATTATAACATTATAACTTTCTTCAATACCTTCTAAAGGCCAACAATGTGCTTGAATTATAACATAAACCAGTGATGAAATTAAATATTTTTGTAATTGAATAACATTTTTCAAACTATTTATTTAACTTGAACACAAAAGTGGAGTTTAATGGTTGACATCAGCTGTGCTGTTAAGTAGTCTCTTCCTCATGGTGCTAACCGATGGCCTTGAGGTGATTCAGATGGGGCTGGCTGGTTGAGCGGAGGTCCTAAAAAGCTGCAGATTATTTTCTTTAATCATGACCTATTGTATTACATTTCACTCGTCTGATGGCAGCCCACTGTTTTCTGGAATATAACACCCAGTCTTACAACCAACAGTGGAGCTTTCCTTTCGAGGAATAAAAAAACATTGCATGCTTTTCATTATATATATTTTTTTTAAGAAATTGTGAGATATGTTCGGCAAATGGATAATATGCACTGCTTTCTTTGAGGCACAGCTTTCTTTGTTTTGCACAGCTAACACCAAGTGTATTCAAGTGTTTCACACAGTCGGTTTCAATAGTTTTCTTTCTAAAGAATATTCTCTGAATCTTTTGCAAAGGGTCTCATTTTTATAAAGCTTTATAAATAATTTTAAAGGACAGTAACAACATCTTGCATAGTTAAGATTAACTTTCACACAGCCAGCAAAAAAGGTATACTCTGCACAAATGACACAATGTGTCCAACCAAATAATTTTTAAATTTACTCAACACTAGCAGATGGCCACGAAGGGGAAAAATGACTAATACAAAATAAATTCTAATTAATTTATCCTCTAAACTACTTAATCCTGCTTAGGGTTGCAGGGATTTGGAGCCTATGGCTTCATCATCGGCTGTAAGGTAGGAAGCAATCCTGGATGCGGCTGTAGGCCATCACAGGGCACACTCACTCATACGTTCATCAAGCCAATTTAAATTTCACAAAGAACCCAACATCGACATCTTTTGGATTTCAAAAGAAAAATCAAAGTAGTTTGTTCCTCCTTTTTAGTGGACTTTTTAATGGAGTGCACAGCAGGTAGGCTGATTAATAATAGTTTGAGATTAAGACAAAATGATTGCTGAAGAAACAGTCAGTAGCACTTTTATCAAAGCCCAAATGTTACTTAGAGATAATAGTCTAAATTCTTATTACAATTGTAACCAAACTACACCTTCTTGCCTTTACCTTTCCAGGGAAAAAAAACAATCTCCCCAAATCAATCCATTGGCCTTCATTTAATCATTCTTTGAAGTCGCTGCCTAACTAAACCTATTTATTTAGATTTTTCTTCAGTTGCCTTAGTTCAGTTCTATTGTGGATATTGTTTACTGCTTGAACCCAAAATATATCTGTGAGACTGTGTGCAATTATTATCTTATAATGGGAGCACAATGATGTACAAATGTCCTCCCTCGTGGCTAACAACAGGCTACATGGCAACGTTTATTAAAATATTGGTGTCTTTGAGAAAATATTCTAAATAAAAATAACAGTCATGTCTTAAAATGATACAAAATAATGACTGTTAAAATAACATTGATAGAAAATAAGAATCAGGACAATTTAAAATGAGAATTAATCCAATAACAACAATTGCACTAGAAACACTTTGACAGCACAATTCAAGACACATTCTGATGAGATCCTGACCACTTGATGCACATCTTTTTAAAATCTTTATGCTGCCACTGGGCTATTATTTTTCAGCCTCTGCTCATGTTCAACTCCTATGTTAAATATGTCCAACTCTGCTCAAATAAAAAAAAAAATCACTCCTGGGTGCACATAAATCTCAGAAAATGGGTCTGCCTGTCTCAATTATCAGAGTTTCAGGAGATCCGCAAACTACCTCCAACTCAGCAAATATAAAATTGAATTGCCTCCCTTGGCATTACCTGGAAAAAGCATGAAGATCAACTTCCTCTTAATAAACCTGTCTTCCTGTAAAAATATCTCATTTGTCCTCTATGACCAGATTTGGCCTTTGAATCCCACATCCCTACCTCAGTAATGGCTTCATTTTACCGTTTTGAAATCCTTCTCTAATGAGGTGCTGAAGTACCGTATTTCCCCAACGATAGGCCGCGGCTTATACATTAATTTTACAAACCTGCGTATTGGGTGTGCCTTGCTTAAATGGGGCGGCCTATCTAAAAACATTTCAGTCGCCATTCCTCATGCCTTCATTTTGATGGTGTGAGATATGGCCGGCCTTCCATAACCCCAGGCCGCCAGGTGGAGCCCTCCCTGCAGCATGGAGGTGCCCCAAATGCCAGCAGGGAATTATGGACATTGGAGTTTTCCTTTACAGCCCTGCTGGATACTGCGGGGGTCGCTAGAAGGCGCTGCAGGGAGGAGCAGCGACTATTTGCCCTACGCCCCGGAAGTACGTCCGAGTCACATGGACAAGAGGAATGACGTGCTTCCGGGATGAAGAAGAGTTTTTATATGACCCGGAAGTGTTCCTAGTCACATGGACAGAGAGAGCAAAACACTTCTGGGTCAAGGACTATAAAAGGACTGTGGGAGATCCCAGACGTTGAGCTGAGCTGGATGGAAGGGTGGCAACGCATCTGGGAGTGTGGAGGATTATTTATTATAATGATTATTATTGTTTATGAGTATTGTGGAGAGGAGGGTGCTTTGTGCACGTATTTGTCTAAATAAATATTATTATTGGACTTTTACCTGGTGTCTGGCGTTTGATCCGAGGGTTCAAGGGTGCGATAGCGCCCTCTATCTGTCACAATGGCTATTGTTGAAACTATCCGATTGCCCTCACACTGCGTGAGAATCCATTCTTTAAGTCGCTTCTCCAAGTTTGTCCAATTGGCTTTACTTGTACGCCTTGCACGCCTACGTGGCGGAAGCGCGTGAAAAGCTTCCTCATCTTCCCGCAAATTTCTCACTTGTCTTTCATCTTCTTTAAAGTGGCGTCCAGCTGAACAATTGCCATTTTCTTTTGCGAAAGCAATGACCTGGAGCTTAAATTCTGCAGCGTAGGACTTGCGTTGCGGCATGATATTGTTAAGTGCAACATTTTATCAATGTAATTGTTCACGCTCAACTATAATGTCACTTATAGAGTTGAAAAGGCCTACAGGGGCGTGCCAAATTAGATGCTTTTACTTCAGATTGGTAAATTCAGTAACGCTGAGGCTAATAACATGGGGTGGCATATCTTAAGAGTTTTAAAACATAAATGAGCATTTTCTGCGGCTTATAGAATGGGGAGGCCTGTAATGTGGGGCGTCTTATCGTTGGGGAAATACTCTTTGCTATACTCTTGCTCCATTGTAGTTGAAATATGCTGATGTTGTTTGTAACGGTTATCAATAACAATATTTATTTCTATAGCAGGTTTTCATACAAATGATGTAGCTCAAAGTGCTTTACAAAATGAAGAAAGAAAAAATAAGATTAGGCAATACTAAGTAACAAAGAATAAAGTAAGGTCTGATAGCCAGGAGGACAGAACAGGCTATAATACATTCACAATGTTACTGCCAGAGTCCTGACCGAAACAACACGCTGTGATTAAGTTACTCCTCAGTTGGCTTGTTTACACTGATATTAAATCATCTTGGAAACATTAGTACTGAAACACTATTGAGTCCTTTTATTTTGCACTCTTCTTTGAAGTTATGCATTGTACCCATGGTTCATTTTAAAACTAACTTTGAGGTCTGTTGTCACTTTTTTTTTCTACCACCCTTACCTTATAGTGGAATAAAGGCACATTGATTAGCACTACTGTGTCGCACATCAAGCACTCGAAGTTTGAGTACCAAGCTCAGCAATTATCTGTGTGGTTTCTATGCTGTCCTCATGTCTGTGTGGGGTTTTTCTCCATGCACTTTGATTTTTGCCACATTCTTCAGACTTTTGGTTAACTGGCCATTCTAAATTAGCCCTGTGTCTATTTACATGAATGGGTACTGAGATGCACTGGTACCTAATGCCACATGACCCCGATTAGATAATGTGGGTTTGAGAATGTTACTGTGCGTTATATTACTATAGTATACACTGCTTTGAAAGTTTTCAGGACAACTACCATATGTACTCGTGTTTAAGTTCTCCCGCGGATAAGTCGGGGCTTGATTTCACAGTATAATTTCTGGTATTTTATAATGTCGGTTGTATAAGTCAAATGTGGAAAACTCACGCTATTGGTCCAAGAGATTACAATATGCTGACGCCTACCTGAGAGAGTAACCACGGAGCACACTGCCTGTTTTTCTATGTATTGTGCCAACGTGACCACACAGTAATACCCATAATATTCCGAAGTGACATTTGCACTGTTTTGTGTTTTTTGTATCTCACACCCTCGTACACCTTTATCATAAGAGCATCCCTTATTTATGATGGAGCATTCGATCAGAAGAAAATTTGAAGCTGGTTTTAAATTAAAAGTCGTTGAAGCGGTGAAAGCTGCTGCAACAAAATTCGATGTGTCTGAGGAACTGGTGCGAGATTGGAGGAAGCAAGAAAATGTAAAAAAAACAAAAGAATAAGGAAATTTAAGTGTCGTATTTTTGAATGGTCGTATAAATCCGGGTCTGATTTTATGATCGTTTCAAGACCCAACTTATACACAACTTTATACGGTACGTTTGATTTGATGTGTCAGGTACACTTTCAAAGTCCACCTAATAATTGTCATTTCTCCATTTTGTTGTATTTATGCCATACTGATCACTTTAAATCATTGGTTCTTAAACTTTTTTTTTTCACGACCCAATTATTTTGTGTCTTCGCAACCCACAATCACTTCCAGGTGTTGGGGTCTGGGGACTGCAGAGATGTTTTCGTACTGGAACAATGAGGTTTGCTTCAACTGCCGGCAATGACTCATCACAAGGTATTCCACACACCGTTTACAACTCTTTTCCATTCTGTACTACAGTGATTTAGGACTCCACGTGGCCCAAGTTCAGCCATCTCGTGATCCAAAACAGGTCGCAACCAATAGTTTAAGAAACACTGCTTTAAATATTGAGAATTTGTTTGGGATGCGGTATGTTGTCAATGGGAGAACATAAAATAAAGACTGATTTGATTGATTTATTAATCGGGGCACAGAGGTGCAGTGGTTAGTGCTGTTGTTTCACAGTTCTACTAGAGCGAATTTGAACAGAGGCCTGGTCACTGACTGTTTGCAGTTAGCATACCCTCCAAGTACAGTATCTGTGGCAATTTTATGACATCCCAAAAAATGTATGTCAGGTTAATTAGAGGCTGTAAACCCTGTGTGACTGAGTGTGGGTGTGTGTACAAGTGTCCACTTTGATAAAAGAATGCCTGGTCCAGGGGTGGGTCCTGCCTAATGCCCAGTGCTGCCAGGATAGGTCCAAGCCCCTACAGCTTTAAAACTGGAATAATTGTTTAAGAAAATGGATGAATAGCTAAATAATTTCCTGTTTATCAATGCATTTGTCATCAAAAAGAAATATTATTTTTATTAAATTTAAATACTTTTTATAATTGATTCCTGTTTAAATTACTAAATCATTTTAAGATTATACAGGAAGTTGTATCCTATTAGTTGAATTAAAAATATTTTGTTTAGACAAACAGCTGCTTCCCATATCAAGACAGAAGAAGGAATGGTGCTGCAAGACTCCCAATAGTTTTACTGAGTTCCACAGCATAAATTATATCCTGATCAGCCCTAACTTTAAAACCACTGACAGGCGAAGTGAATAACATTGATTATCTTGTTACAATGGTACCTGCCAAGGGGTGGGATATATTAGAACACTCAGTTCTTGACAGTAATGTGTTGGAAGAAAGAAAAATGGGCAAGCAAAAGGATCTGAACAACTCTGATACGAGCCAAAATTGTGATCTGCTGTAGCATAAATTGCTGAAAACTTAATGCTGTCCAGGAAGGAAAGGTGTCAGAACACACAGTGCATCACAGCTTAAAGTGCAGAGAAACAGACCAGTAAAAGTACCCATGCGGACCCCTCGTCAAATTCCAAATGTGCCTGTAATGGACACGTGACCAGCAGAACTGGACCATGGAGGAATGGAAGAAAGTGATCTAATGAATCACTTTTTCTCCTTTAACATCACGTGGATGGCTGGGTGCCTGTGCATTGTCTACTGGGGGAAGAGATGTCAGCAGGATGCACTATGGGAAGAAGACAAGCTTTCAGAGGCAGTGTGATACTCTGGGCAATGCTCTTCTGGTAAAGCCTGGGTTGTGGCATTCATGTGGCTGGGATGTACCACCTATCTAAATACTGTTGCAAAGCACATACACCCCTTCCAGACAATGGTATTCCCTGACGACAGTGGCTTCTTTCAGCAATATAATGTACCCTGCCACACTGTAAGAATAGTTCAGGAATAGTTTGAGGAGCATGACAAAGAGTTCAAGATGTTGACTTGGCCTCCAAATTCCCCAAATCTCAGTCTGGTCAAACATCTGTGAGATGAGCTGGAAAAACAAGTCCAATCCATGGAGGCCCCACCTCACAACTTACAGGACTTAAAAGATCTGCTGCTAAAGTCTTGGTGCCAGATACCACGGGAACCTTCAGAGGTCTTGTGGAGTCCATGTTTTGGCATGAGGATAACCTACACAATATGTGGCAGGTGGTTTTACTGTTGTCGTTGGTCAGTGTATGTCTCTAAGCCAGTACTGGTATGACTTTCTATGGAAAGTGTCCTCGCGTTTCGCATCTTTTGTTGTCCCATCATGCACCCCTTCACTTTTCCTGTTATGTGATAGTATAACAGACTGAGCAAAGTCTAGGATAAACTGTGATCAGCACAAGTGTAAAAGATTTCAAAGATTTACAGCAATTCAAATATTTTGATATTATTGAACTTTCTTTATAGATAAACAGCAGGCCAGAGAAAATATTAACCATGCAAAATAAATTTCTATGTTTTTAAAAAAATGTTTTAGCTTAATAAGAGTAAAAAAAAATATTTGTATTGCAAACAAATGTAGGGAAGGACATGCAATTCAAAATATGTGAGCCTTCCAAGGAAAAGAACTGATTTAATTGGTGGCAATAAAGTCTTTTTATTTATGACTATGCAAACAGAAATAAAAAGTCATATGGTTTTGTCTATAAAACCAATCAAGTGGGGGGCATTCCTGCCATGTCTAAAGAGATAGAAGATCCACGTAGTATCTGACTCGCAAATGTTACATATCTGGTGCTTGCTAGACTAATGTTTAATGTTGTCAGTTCCTTTAGTAAAAATAAACTCACCTTTTGCTGTAAGGTCTGAATACCACCAGCTGTAGAGATTGAACTCCACCAAATATCTAAAAAGAGAATCCATTAAAAACAATGTTTTTGTTGTAGTATTGCCAAGAATAAAAGCAGTATTCTGCATTTATGAGTTCCTTCCCTTTAATTGAAATCTATGGTGGTCTTCTCTTTCCCACCACTAAACACCACAGTAAAAATTCATAAAAAAGTGAAGTTTGTCAATCACTTTCCTTAACCCTGTGCAGCCCCTGTGCTTTCAGTCTGCTTCTCTTTCTTACCTCTCAATGCAGCTCACTTCTAAATGACAGTATGCTGCTTTTTACTTAATCTGCTTATGCCTTGAAGATACATCATATTCACAGCTAACAAATTCAATCTGAATATAAGGTAGAAACAATTAAATTATTTTTAGTATTTGTGTGATGCTTTATTGACTGCATTTCTACTTTTATGATAAAATGAAAACATTGTGTGTGGACGATGCAGGACTTTGGCTTTAAACCTTACTTCTTTTCAGGAGGACATGCAGCAATGGGGCATGGAATGCTACACACGGATAACAGGGCAATGAAAATATGGAAATCTTATACCATAAAAAAAAAAAGAAAAGAGGTAACCACCACTGAAAGAGGTTACGACTACAGTTACTGGGCAATTTTCACCAAATGTAGTGGTTTATATGAAGCCTGGCACAGCACTGTGTTTTGAACTTATCTGAGGTATGTGCTAGGATAAAAACGCATTAGGCTTTGAAAGTCTGTATAACTTATACTTAGGACTGTGGGGGTTCTCAAATTCAGTCATGATTTGCTTTATGTCATTTGCAACAGATGAGATCAAACCTAAATGGGATGTTGTTTTAGGGTCAAAACTGTACGGTTGAATGTATGTCTCTGAACATCGCTACAGAAAAAAAAATCCTAATAATTTATTTTCACGCATTAATAGTCGGAAATCCCCATCGGATAACAAACTTGCTGAGCTAGAGTCATATTGATCTTCAAAATGAGGGAAAATGTGAGAACACTTTCCAACATTAAGACCAAAATGTACATATTTTTATGAAAGTATCTGTGCCAGAGAAGCTGGGTGTGTAGGGAGTAAGGCTGATGCTGGCATCGCTGCTTTCTCAGCCCATAATTTTCGGTAAATGCAGAAGCAGACTTCCTGTGTAACTGAAAAAGAGGAGGCGCACCAGTCATTAACTCATCTTTTTAAATACATGTATGAAAAGCGTCAGCATGCTCAGGCGTCATTGGGATTTCTGTTTTCTGGATAATTACTGTAAAACCGCACATCTAGCTACCAAGATAGTTAAGAACACATTTGGAATCGATGAGCTTTATGGATGGAATATGGGAAGACTTTGAGACCAATTAATAGGGAAAATGTGAATGCTGACAGCAGCCCACCCACGAAGATTTGCCTTTCGGTCACAGCAAAACCAAGTTAAATATAAGTTCATCTTCTGTTACAGATGTTTTGGTGGAATTATTGGCTTATTGTTACTGCACATGATCAGAGCTGCATTCTATCTACCCAATGAGACAGATTGAGGGGTCAATGCTATGGGGCCCATGTCAGCTACTTACATAATAAGTTCAGTCATTATCCACTTTATGGCAGCAAAGAAGGCAAAGTAGGGCTTAAATACAGAGAGGCAAAGAAGAGAAAAGTAAGTGAGGTGAGAAGCAGAGCCAGGTAGAAGTACAACAAGTCACACAGAGCTCTTCCTTATACTTACATCCAGCAAGGTGCTTGCACTGTCACTACTTTCTGCATAGATTTTACAGATGGCTTGGTAATCGTACAGTGTTACCCTGGGAAGAGAGAAGACATGAAGTTTTAAAATAGCATCTTATACAATAAGACAGATATAAGCAATAATGAATAACAATCCATTTCGTCTCCTGGTGCATCAAAATCTAAGGAGTGACAAGCAGACGCCGTGAATCTAAATAGTGGTGAATCGACATTGGTGCTAGAATTCTGCACAAACATGGACTGCTTTGCAAAGGTTAACTTATTAAACTATATGAAAGAATTCCCACTATTTTATAGTTATTAACTTTTTCCTGACATTGTAAGCATTTTTAATTACCAGAATTACGGTTTCAAATGTTTACAAATTTTGTTGTACTTATTGTAAGTATCGCTCATTGCATTGTTCCATGTAAATATGCTTTTGGTGGCCAGAGGAACTAGTGGAAAAACAATTCTCCAAACCAGATGGCCTTTTTCTATTAGGTGGTTTTAGAGCTGTACAATGGCACCTCTTAGGTGATGTCCTGAAGATGACTTCAACCACCAAGGCATCTGTGTTTTGTGTTTGGCACCTTTGTTAATACTGGCTTTCAAGATGTCACCTCAGCTCACCGGTGTCTTCTGATGGATGTCACAAGGGACATATTACAAAAGGCAGAAACATATTTCCTTCTCAGCACAGAGTGGTTATTACACTGGAATGTAGACACTGAAAGATACCACTGTGGTGTTATCGCTCCTCTTTCATGGATCTGCTTTATTCTTTTTTCCAGATATGCATAATGTACTACCGGTTGACCTGGATCATTAGAGTCTGCAGTGACTTGGCAAGTCTCCTTCTGTTATTGTACTTACTTTTTATAGTCAAACAGAGAGCTACTTGATAACAAGAATGCAGTTCATGTTAGGTTGCCTTTATTGTGCAATTCCCCTGGCTTGCCATTTGAGTTTAAGCCGTTATACTGCAAAGCCTGTGCATGTAGGAACCATATTAGTAAGCATATTGTCTTCATTTTTTAAATATCACTGTTCATATCAGTAAATAGTGTTTAAAACACTTGCGTTATGGCAACACATACTGTCAGAGCTGAACATTAAACTACTCAGTGTAAAAAACATCAAATTGATCTTACAAGGCTGAACAAGAAGCTGTAGGTGCTCAACATAATCATAGAAACATTCTCGCTCAAAGTTCCCATGTGTTTACAATTTTCGCAAATATATCCAGGTGAAGCAAGCTATGGGTCATTCACCTCTGCTAATTTAATTTATGAAAAGTGCAATAGGGCAATTGACAGTCAGTGTACTTGTTTGAATTAGTTTATTAATGATATTATTTATTTCCTTTTCTGATAGTCCATCTGGTTGGTGCACAGCCAACTAAACAAAAATAAGAAGACTCTCAGATGGAAGAAAGAAAAAAAAAAACGAGGCTTAGAAGACACGGAGTCAACAGAATTGTGAGCCAAACCAACAAAGAAGACACCCTTCATTTTATGGACAACAAGAGGTACAAATGTGTACTTGGAGACTGACATGGAAATTCATGGGTGGTTCTGGTGTAAAACAGGCCTCCTGTATGTGGACTGGTTCACGTTCTTCTTCACTAATGGGACACATAGGTATGATACATGACTACTCAGGGATTATGGCAGGCTTTGGAAGATACTGTTGAAAACCATTTAAATAGTTTACTGTTCATGATGGTTTGGACCAGTAGACGGCAGCACCAGTTGGAACACTCTAGATCAGGTGTGGGCAATGTCAGTCCTGGAGAGCCACAGTATCTGCAGGTTTTTGTTCCAACCCAGTTTCTTAATGAGAAGTCAATTATTGCTGATGAAGCACTTATTGCTTAAGTGACATTTTAATGCTTCATTTTAGTGGTCTTGCTTGTTAAATTAAAATACTTCTTGGTACTTTTACTTGGTGTCCAGAGCGTCTGTCTGTTGAGGTTAATAGGGCAACAGTGACCTCGAGCGTTTACATTAGCTGATAGAAATTCTTGTTTCTTATTTTAGCATTAATGATCTACATCTTGACATCATTTTAAACTGAAAACTAGCAACAGTTAACATTTTCTGATGTGAAACATATATTTAGCAAACAACTTCAAAAACCAATGAATATAACACAGTTCCAGTTGTCCTGATTTGTTACATTTTCTAAGAACATCCTTGCACACTAGAGCTTTTATTAACTAGGTGCTAAACTTGAACCTGTTCTCTTCTTGTTACACTAGAACAGTAGGACTGCAGACCATTTAAAACTTTGATATTGTAAGAATAACTTTGATGCAGTGTGAAATCTTGCAATAGATGCAGTTGGAGCATGCGATTATTACAGTGTGCTGCCACACCCAACACACAACGAACCACCCGGATTGAGATCCGAGTGCAGCCATGCAACGGGTCACACCTCAGCACCACACTGAACAGCGTGAGGTTTTTTATGGTGGCTGGAGTACCAATCCTGCCACCAACCCCAAGGTTTTCCCTGCAGTTTGGAGGACCTACTTGCAGGGCTGGGTGCAGATTAACGTCATACCAAGAGCAGAGCAATTGCAGGTTAAGGGCCTTGCTCAAGGGCCCAAAGGAGTAGAGTCACTTCCTGGCGTTTTACGGGATTCGAAAAGGTTGCCGGTGCAAATCCCGAGCCTCAGAGCCACCACTCTACCAACATTGCAATAGACATCCTGAGAAACATGTATTCAGAGCTATAAAATGCCTGCTAATATGATTCATTCTTGATGCACATACATAATAATCAATTTTGATAAGTTGTCATATTGCATGTGATATGAAAAATTTCACAATATGTTAAACATGAAATGGTGGCACTGCTTTCTCATGGTTAAAGATTGTTGGGCTATAACCTACGTCCTGAGCTCAACCTGAGTGGATTTTACACATTCTTTCCATTTTTGCTTGTTTAGATGTGTCCATATCTCAAAGAGATGCAGGTTAGGTTGACTCTTAATTGACCAGTGAGGTTGAGTGTGTGTGTGCCCACCCACGGACTGGTATCCCATCAGAGACCCAAGGTTTGTTTCCACATTACATCCAAAGCTGCCAGCATAGGTTCTGGTGACCCTAAACTGGATGAACGGATATTATAATAGAGCTTCAGTCACATGAGGCCTAGTGAACTTTGTTACCATTTAACAATAAATTTAGAAAAATATGTGGGGTTAAAGCTGTAACAACCACTAAATTATCAAGTAGTAGTCAAGCTTAGTAAAAATGACATGATAGAAGACTAGCATCTCATTAAAACCACCACGAGTCTCTGCTAAAAATCAATGTTAGCGTAATAAGCAACTTCTGTATAGTTTGGAGGTATTCCTGCTCAATTCCAGAACCCACTGTGGTCCAAAATCTTGAACAATCTGAGAGAAAATGGTGGCATAGAGAAGGAAGGTTTTCAAAATCTGTAAGTTAAATAAAAGGCAGACCAAGTAAGTGAAGTAAGTGAAAAATCTTATTAGAGATCAGGAGATCTGACACCACCTGCAAAGCAGCAATACAGGCACAGGATGCGTGTGCTAGCAGCACATAAAAATGCAGTCAATTATAATATTTGCATTTTTTTCAGGATAACACTTTCTTTAGCGTACTTCTTCCTGGATTTGAAGATACATGAATTTATTTACTTCATTTAGTAGTATGTAAGACAATTACACACACAAGTATATTACCTTACAAAGGATTTTAGTTTAGTTTCTGATTAAAGAAAAAAGGTTTTCTGGGTTCTCGCAATGCTATATTTTCCAAATGAAAGTTTTGAGGTATAGACCTGTGGAGAATTCGTTTGATCTTCATACAACATCTTTTCCTTTTGTGGGATAACAGTTTTTGTTTTTGGATATTTCTTTTTAGTGAGTTCATGGCATAGGGGACCCAAAAGAGTGAAGACCTTTCTCTGTATTGATTACTGTTTCAAAGCAAAAGCTGTCTGGTTTGTGACAGACTAGGACTGTCAAACCTGAAGAGTAAGTGGTGTAGCCAAGTTCTGCTTCTGCCACGAATTAGACAGCACGCTATCATGTATGTAATCCACTCTGTTGGAGATTTCCAGCTGCTTTCTCAGAGTGTTCACTAAAATTGTTTCATGTGTACCATGCTGATTTGTTAAAAGGTCTGGCATGGATTACTGTGGTTAACTTGCTTGTAAGCCCCTATTTATCGTGGGAAGTGCTTTTTTTGTAGTATCCTTATTTTAATTTGGCATATTCGGCTCTGTTGATCCCTTTCCTTCACCATAAAAGTCACGTCTATCCTGCACCCCACGGGGAAAGAGCAGTATTATCGAGAAATAATCTGGCAGTCATGCTGGGCCAGGCGGTTAGGATATGTTCAAGTCAAACGTCAGCAGTAAAGAAATCATAGTGGGGAGCGGCTAAAAACAGCACCACGAGGAACGTTTCAGTACTGCTTTAATGCCATGCATAATGCAGGCTTTTATAACATATACCTGGAGTTTCACTTAGTTAAACATTTCTGTCCATTTATTTTGGCAGACTGAATTCTCTCTAGCCACTAATTATCCTTGGGAGACGTTGTTTGATGCCTTTTTGATGTGCTCAGCTATTTTTGCCATTTCCATTAGTTTTTATTGGAGGTCTTCTATGCATATCTCCTAGGATTTCACATTTAGCCTTATTCATAAACTCTATCCCACATGCAGCCCTGATATGAGAGAGTTAGACCCATAAAGGGCAGTCTTTATGGAAAACACAGCATTCGGTTATGTAAACATGACACCTGAAACAAGTCTCTGAGTACCACCAAGGAGGTATCGCAAGGTGCAACACAGAAATGTCAGGAATTCTGGGAACTCAAGTGCAAGCAAGATCTCGAGGGCTATGACTGGAAAAAAACACATGACCAAAATAAACTAGTACGGATTTATTCATGAAATCCTCAAAGTCCTGAAAAGTTACAAACTCATGTTGGCAACACAACGCGATCAAGGATGTGAGAAAGTAAAATCAATGTTTTCCTCCAGATCTAATTTATCCATCACTTCCTAATGTCAGCTTTCCCCCTAGACCCTTGGACACACTGCTTTCACCCAGCTGCGCAACAGATGTTCTTAAGCTGTAAGCGTGTATCTTGGTCTGAATTACAATTCTTCTAAATGACACCAAAAGAAAGACAAATGTGCTCTAAGTGGGGCTCTGCGCTTGAGAGGCTGCCTGCCACACAATGTAAACAATGCGAAAGTAGCTGCTTTGTGTAAATATTTAGTAAAAGGGACTATATAAAAAGAAAATTAAGTGCTTAAAATCTTCTCTACTGCACCAGCAATTACACAAACAACTGGCCTGGCCTAATGTTCAGAAATAATCTCACAATTGCTATGTTAGGAAGTCTATAAAATGCCAGGCAGGCTGACCGCTTGAGCCTGCGTAGAATCCTAGCTTTTGCTGTCTCTATTAATACATTGCTGCAAGCAGGCATGTTTTTGTCTAATCCTCAAAGCGCAGGACATTAGAGGTCACACATGCCTGGGCAGGACTGTTATGTCATTTGTAGGTTTAGAAATGTCCATGACAGGAAAATACACTTACCCCATAGTAACAAGAACGGGACTCTACAACAGTGCTTCCCAAACTCTGTCCTGGGGACCCCCTGTGGCTGCTTCTGTTTTTAATAGGACTCCTTGGCTAATTAAGTGAACTGTTATTTCCCAAGTTTGGAAACAATATAGAAATTAGAAAACTAAGTCTGTTAAAAAAAAAATAAATACATAAACAAAATAAAATGTACCAAGCAGTTATAAGGGAATAATGTATTTTTTTTCGTTTTAACAATATTTTCATCTTGATTTTCATTCTACATTTCGTGGTGTTATAATTGTTTCATTAATCCATTATTTTCTAATTAGTGGGTCTGATGCTAAAGTAGTTGCAGCCTTTGATTATTTAGTGTTGTCTGCTCTGCTCGTTTTTTAATTGTCGTTAATAAGATACAATGAAAGGGGAAAACTGCACAGAGAAAGGGCAAATATAATGAAATCGATAAAAAAGAATTAAGCATTTCATTCTATAGCAAAAGCAGAAATCTTTCTAAATGTCTTGTAAATGTAAAAATCATGCTGCTGTGCTTTTCTGAATGTAGAATAAGAGAAAAAAATACCAGTTAATTAAATGAGATGAGTGCTATCAGGTGTTGTCACGGATTATGAATCTGGTTGGAACAAAAACCTGCCGCCACAGTGGGACTCCAGGACCGAGTCTGAGAACCCCTGCTCTACAAGAACCTCCACATTTTAATTAACTTTTGGAGATGCATTTCTTCCACGCTGACCCTTACCTTTTAAAGGAGCCCATAATTAGCAACTTGTTCATTACAGCACCTTCAACCTCCCCAAAGAAGGTCCCTGTCTAGGGTGGAAGACACAGAGATTTAAACAAAATTAGAGGCGAGCACATCAACACTGAACAACAAAGCAAAAGTGACAAAGCCCTGACTCTGACAGGAGCAGATCTGACAGCTACACAGATAATGATTTAGATGGCTCGGCTGAAGAGAAATCTAATAGGAGAGAATAGTCGGAACAATGAGTGCAAAAGAACAACATGTACGTCCCTGTAAAAATAACTGGACAGGATTACATAATGGCAACTCTGGAAAAATGGATGCATAAATGGACTAGAAGGGCAGTGATCTGAAAAGTAATCCTGCTCTGTGTAAGCCCTAAGCAATGTAAAAATATATCTACTTATTTATAGGTATATACCATCTATTTCTGCATTGCATTGCCATTTATGCTGCTTAAATACCTACCATTTAATGAAGCACTGTTTTCACAGAGAAGCACACAAACATCTGATATCATACAGTTACAGAAAAAGAATGTCAAGGGGCTTAGATATCTTTGGTCTTCCTTGCTACATTCATTTCTTAGGTGGACGATGTACAGCAATACCAAGGACAGCATTGCATGGAGGCGACATTTTTGATAGGAAAGAGCAGACCAGAGCTCCATCTGCTCAGTCCATGGCACCTTTCAGAACAGCTTCTTGAGATTGCAGTGGGCCTCAAATTATGTGCCTTCTGAATAATGTGATCCTACTTCACTTTGAGACCACAATTATCAGTTTTTAACATGTCCTTTTTTTTCATTTTCATGGTGATTGTCATCCCAAAGCCACTTTTTAGGAGGACCTGATTAAATCTGATTAAAGATTTAAACTTTTGAACTCAGGGTGCCGTAGTGGTGCAGTGGTAGCGCAATCTTTCATTGTGATAACAAAATAAAGAAACAAAGGAGCTTAGGGCAGCACATTTCATGATGTCTTGCTCAATTTTAGATAAAGATGAGATAAAGTTATTTCCTGCATTTTCTTTCAATGATACCAGGAGACTTGCATGTTTTTACTCTGGAGGTAGCTTCACTAATTTGTTTCAATCTTTTTTTGTCTTCGCATGCAGTAGTCTGTTACTGGAGATATGCATAGAGAAGGGTTTCAGATCAAGTTAACAATAAAAAAACTGATCTTGTTCATGCAAAACCTTGCAATGCTTACTGCAAGCAAAAAGAGATTTTCTCAAATGATCCATCTGTCATATTGGAGGCAAGTTTCACCTTACCTGGGAGTAGTCTTCTGAAACAAGAATGAACCCATTGTTGTCTATAAGGTAACAGTTGATATTCTAGATTTAAAACATCACAAAATGACTTTATAGAAAAACACACTAAGCATAATAGTTTATACACCAATATGAGGCGAATGGCTTTATACAGTAACTGGAGCAGTACCAGTGCCAGATGGTGCACTTACCTCATCATCACAGCTTATTGAACACCTCCCATCGAGTGCAGCACACTAGAATGCAACAATTAAAATAAAAGCACAATCAGCATTGTCTTTGTGGGATTGTATGAAGCATTGTTATGATGCTTGACTCAGTCCACTTATTCTGTTTCCTGAGAAAATTTGCCCATTTCTAAATAGACATTAACTTCCTTTAACATGTCTGTCTGGCTATAATTACCTCAAGAAACATCAGCTTTTTGACTGGTGATATGCAGCATTGTATATTATCGTAAGACACAATTTTATACCTCACTGTGTGATGGAGTGAACCATGTGGAGCAATGCAGCCTTGATTCATCTGTCATGAATTTTATTAATTATCCTTCAGTGTTAAAAATAGATAAATACCTCAGACAAGCCAGAGAGAAGGTGTAAGTCATATAGAACATGGCAATCAATGAATTAGAGGAATTTTCAGCACCTCAAAGATTCCAGTGGTGCAATTTGCCCTTGTGGTGGTTGCTTTCAACTTACTTTATGCATACAATGTGACACGGTGTTCTTATTTGTAGCCCGTTTCAGTGTACTGCACTTTAAATAATCTTATCCTTTTTTCCACGCAGTTATGTTTTTCCTGTTATACTATCAATGTACTGTAACTTTGAGCATTAAAAAATTGTTCTAACAAGTGTATGTTTGAATCCAACAGCATATATTTTGCTGAACTTTACAATTTATAAATTAAAAATAATTAATCAATTGAAAACAAAAGCAGCAGCACAAAACTTTGTTTATGAAGTTGTAAAATGTAAACATACAGTATGTGGGGAACTGAATAACACACTTCCTCCCCGATAGAAGACAATAACAATTTTTTTCTGGTCTTTTACTTGAAATCGATCAGCATAGTTTTCCAATATGAAAATTAGAAAAAGACATACATATACTGTACATATATACATACAGTATATCTATATATATATATTGTCACGCACGAGCGCTTAGGGAGCCGCGGAAGGACTCAATAGCGAGCGCGAAAACCCGGTGCAAAAAGGGAATGGCGGGTATCTAACTTCTCTCTCCTTTTCTTCCCAGAAAGAAGGAAACGCCGACACCCTAATACTCCCACAACAACAACACTTCCTCGATCTCCTTCCCTCTGATGACATCACGTCTCCCAGAAGACCATTCATCTCCTTACCCAGCATTCCTCTGATTGGCTTCCGGTCCCCCACTATAAATGTTCCCCAGTTTTCCCCTGTTGGTTATCGAATGTCGATGTATACTGAGCTAGTGCTGTATTTGTTTTGGTTTGTTGCATACTGTACAGTATACGGGGCCGGAAGCCCCAACCCTTTATCTTGTCTCTGTGCTTATTTTTACAATATATATATATATATCTATATATATATACATATATATCTATATATATCTATATATATATATATATATATATATATATATATATATATATATATATATATATATATATATATATACCCACATATATGCACACATCTTCTTATATAATACGCTACCGTGGCTGTCCGTTTGTCTGTCCAGGATTTTAAATCACTTGTAACTCGTAAACCGCTTGAACTATTGATCTGAAATTTGGTACACATATACTAAGTGACATCTACTGTCTGCTTTTGGGGTGATGATTGACCTCCAAGGTTATTCCTCTTTTTATTTTATTTTATTGTAGAATCAACTCTTGGCAGCGACCAGCAGGACGACCGTGCGGTGCATGTGTACGAGTGCCGTTCTCATTCCCTACCACCTTCGCCGTCACTTCCTCTACCTCTTCATATCTTAAATCATTCTTGCGGCAGATTGAAGACTGAAGTGCCAGCTTAAGTGAAAAATTAAGCAAAACGTTCAAAGTAACTGCAACACAAACACTGACTTAATCAGTTTTAACACAAAAAGATGCAGACGAAAGAAGAGAAGAAGCAGGCCATTAGTGTGGAAAAAAGAAGAGCTGCTCAGGAAGCAACAAGCGTATCAACTTCTGAGCAAACGAATGATAAACGTACAGAGAAAGAGGATGAAAACTAGGAATGCTCAAGTTAAGTGCAAGGCTACAGCATGAAGCTCAAAGAAAGCGAAACCACCGAGAAAAGAGAAACTCGCTTAGCCGGTAGTACACAAGTGAGGTGAGCACATCGGCAAAACGAAACCTCCAATAAGAAAGAAACTTGCTTAGCCACTAATACACAATGGAGGTGAGCACGTCGGCAAAACAAAATCACCGAGGAAACAGAACCACTTTTTTTGCTGGTAATGCACAAACGATGCCATTGATTGATTGAAGTGCTAGAATCCATGGTTTCTAGGAGCCCGGGCTTTTTACAGCTCGGCTTACACAGCTAGTATATATATATATATATATACTGAGAGCAAATCCAAGTTACTGACCCAATTTAATTTTGTAATTTTTAGATGTTAGTGCGTATACTTTAAAACAGTAAGTGCCACAATTTTTCATTGTGCCAGTAGAAACAAGGTCGGGGTGCTTGTGGTGGTCTGATGAAGGTAAACAGTTGCCATTATGTTTTTAATATAAATTGACTGCGACTATTTTGTAGCTTAAGTTCTTGTCATGTCATGAAATATTTGTACCATTTAAACAAAGGGCCATCCTTTTAATGGAATGACAAAGACATTTTCATGGTGTGAGTCTGAATTTTGTTTCTGTGTTCAAAATAAAATATACTACTGCAATTTTAAAGAATCCTGTGCACCTTCAAATGGGAGACTGCAACTCTGCTGTGAATGTGAACAGAATCCTGCAAAAACTGCTGTTAACTGTACAGTGGTTAGACACCAAGGGCGATAATCAAAGTCAAAAGAAAATTATGGTTTGGGCTAATATTGTGGTATTTCTGGGCTAAAGGCTCATGATGGGGATTGCTGAAAGAAATATGGTATATATTAAACTTCAGACACTACCTAATTCATGGAAGTATTTCCAGTCCTGTCCCTGAGAAAACAAAACACAATTTCTCTTTCTTTATGATTCAGCTAAGATTCATGATTCTTAAACAATTACATTCAATAAAATCTACTTGAGCTTCATAAAGTTTTGAGTTAACTGAAACAAATGATTTGACAGGATTAATAAAAAAAAACCTTTGCACTTGGTGTACCACATCTTTAAATTGTACATTGTACACATCCTTCTAGATTGAAGTTGTCCAAAGTACCTGAGGAACTGGACTATCACTGCGAATGATGCCCATGTATGTCTGGCCTTGCCGGAGCATTTTGGGAAAGTTCTAAACTAAGACCATTTTTGCTTGCATGTCAAATAGTGTTAGATTTACAATTACTCCTAATCTTTTTGTGGCAGTTTGGATTAACACTGCCTGAGATTAGACTATCTAGTGATATACACTATCTGGTGATCTGCTACATGGTTAGGGTGCTGGCTGAATTTGCGTGACTACAAGAATTGTTAGGCTATTGCCTCAACTATGTGGAAAAACAACACTATAATATATTAAACTAGGAAAATGCATTTTTTGCATGGGAACAGAGCAGAATGCTTTTGGAATTTGGCAAGACTTTATCAATGTTATTGATATTATTGTAAAATAAATTTGATGGGCTCCTATTCTCTCTTCTCTTTAACCTTTGATGTTTGAATAAATATGAGAGACTATAAAGGGCTTGTTGGGGTCAAATGACTTTCTACACAGGGCAAGTGTGGGGTTTCAAGTGTTGACTGTAGTTAATAAATCTTAACTCTTTCTTTGATATGTTGCCATTGACTGCATTTATGATGGAGTTTGTTTTCTTATAGTAGTGTGTGTTAAAGTAAAATAAAACAAAAACCCTTACACCAGAGATGAAGGCTAGAATTGCATCAGCTGGCAATAAACTCAGCATTTCCTTGCTAGAAAGAGTTTTTGCACAAGAATCACTGCATTATCTGTGGAAAACACAGAAGGAAAAGAGTACAAATTCCATCACTGAGCAGTAGCGGACCTACGTAGCTTTTATTGGTCCTTGAAGTCCCTTCAGAACTGGCAACAAGGTCTGGGTAACCACTGTTATCTTCTTCAATAGGGTTGCTTGATGACAGATCACCAAAAAGTTTTTTTTTTAATTAACCATCTTATTTTTTTATTTTACGATATTACCTTGAATTATACTATACTATTATTTTTTAAACCCCTTCTCATACAGTAAACACCCTAAAGTTTTAAGCAATGTGGATTAAAGTGACTTTTAGGGCTCCACTGGGATTAGGGGACCTGAATGTTAAGCTTCCTTAGTTTCACAGTAGATCCACCCTTTGCACTGAGCAAGGTGGAGGGGCTGTGGAACTGCTGGAGAACATCATAATCAAAGAGCTGCATTCTTACATAATCAAATATAGGTCCATGTCTCTTCCCCTGGTGTGTCACCATATCTATAACTCAACTCAGATTTCTCACCAGAACAGCCCAGATGCAAATGGCATGAAGAGAATTAAAAATAACATAAAAAGGTCTGAGATACATCTGATTGATAATGGCAGTCTTTTGGTGGATTATATTGAAGTCTGCAGGCAAACTCTTTATGTAGAACGCTAACAAATTGCACAAGGTAATGGTTTAGTAATATGTTAGGTTCAAACATAACCCAAAGTGTTTAAACTGACCTGTCTGCTGGCAGTCCAAAATTTCCTTTGGAAGAATTCCAGTTTCATCTGTATACCTACAGCTTTTAAAAATTAAAGACAAGTAATATGTAGTAAGTATAAACTGCAAAAATAAATAATAAATGATTCTCATTTTGTCATGGTTAGGAGGAAAAAACATTTTATTGAAAAAAACAGCAGCAGCCACACTGCAAGTTTCTTAATTTTTTTCTTTTAGGTCATCTTAAAGCAAGCATTAAAATATATGATTTGCAACCCACTGCTGGGGAAGTTTTTTTTAGTATTTTTTCAAATGTATGCAGGTATGTGGATGAATAATGGATTGTTACAAAAGAAGAATTTGGATATTGGCACAATGCAAGTAAACATCAAGAGCATGATAAATCATTGTAGAAGTGTAAGGATGCGCTGCTAGAATGAATCCATGGCCAGCAACACCATTGGAGAGTACTCCTCATATTTTGTTTATGCACTACCAACATGTGTTTATAGATTTACAAAACTTTTCCAGAACATATAATGAAATCCTACTTGAAAGCCCTGATGATTATTCTTTTCAAAAGAAAATTAAATTGGAAATAATGTTTTTTTTTCCATAATTTACTAATGTTTGAATAGTGCTATATGGCTATCACACACTTGTGCCATTAAGAGACTACAGGATCTTTGATAAATGATCAAACATAGGCTTTTGCAAGTCAACCATCGGCGATCATTAGCTCACCTCAGGTATATGGTTATAAAATAGATCAGTTAATTTAGAAATAGCTGCAATGTAAACACTAATGCTCAAATGTATCTAAGAAAGGACACCATCTGACATCTAATGTGTTCACTGCTTTTTCAAACTGTAGACTAGAGTCAATATCAGAAAATAGGTATAAATTTGACTTTATCTTTAAACAGAAAAACGCCACTTCAGCCTTGTGTATCTAGAGAAATGTCTTACTTTTTAGTCATGTGTGGATTTATATGAGCAAAAATGGAAAATAAAAGTTAATTTTGAATCAGCAGTATTTGTTGGCAATTCCTACAAACCTCTGCAACTGTTTCACAGATGCAAGTGAAAGCAAACAGCTTCAATGTCAACACGATCCATCACCCGGCGATTGCAAGAGATTTCAAGGTCCAAGAATAACAGCCAGTCAAATTCTTGGGCATTGACCCATTTGAAAGAAAGAGAATTCTTTTCAAAGTCTCTAAAAGACTTAATGGATACACATAGCCACTTATGTAAAATACCATATATATTACTTAGAGATCACATAAAATGTCAATCAGATTTGACTGAAACACTGCCAATGTATGAAGCATGATCAGATATTGATAGCACATGGTGGTGGTACTTCTTCTTCTTCTTTCAGCTGCTCCAGTTAGGGGTTGCCACAGCAGATCATCTTGTTCCATATCTTCCTGTCCTCTGAATCTCGCTCTGTCACACCCATCACCTGCATGTCCTCTCTCACCACATATATAACCCTTCTCTTAGGCCTTCCTCTTTTCCTCTTGCCTGGCAGCCCTATCTTTAACATCCTTCTCCCAATATACTCAGCTTTTCTCCTCTGCACATGTTCAAACCAACACAATCTTGCTTCTCTGACTTTGTCTCCAAACCGTCCAACCTGAGCAGACCCTCTAATGTACTTGTTCCTAATCCTGTCCATCCTTGTCACACCCAATACAAATCTTAGCATCGTAACATTTTAGACGTCTCTGACTTTCTCGTATACAAAGTATTGGGAAAATATTGTAATCCTCCAAAAATTCCATTTTGAGATTTTGATGGATCTTGACGTTTTAGACCTCCCTGAGTACGAAAATACCATTTTTGAAATTATATCTGTGTGTGTGTGTCTGAATGTAAACATGATAATTTGAGTACGCATTCAGTTAGGTCAACCAAATTTTGCATACGCGTATTAGGTACAAAACGTAGATTTCTTCCGCTAACCAGAAGTGGTCATTTTTTATTCATGCAGCTGCAGAGTCCGATTTATCCAACTTTACTTTTATAATAATTGTTCAATATATTATTAATTTGCTTTGATTTGTTGTTGATGGTTCTTTAATGTACATAATATAAAAATATAATCAGTTTTGCGGTTTACTCCTCAAACATCCATCCCCATATTTGAGTATACGAGAAAGTCTAGTGGTGACCACTCCCGATTTTTAACTACATGATATTGTCAAGGGATATTTAAAACATTTACAGTATTTTATGTACTCTACCAATATATTTAACTAGTCAACCCGCGGCGTAGCATATGCCACATATTTATTGATGGGTGAACACTTCCTGAAAGACACAGTTGTCCAAATGAGGTGGGTTTGAAGATACGACTGTGAGTGAATGAAAAGATGGAACTCTGGACAGAGCAACATAAAATTGTCCATGACTGAAAACTGGTTTTGGCAGATACAGGCATATCTTTTTGAAAGTTCGTCCCTGCGCCTTATTAATTGTCATTGCAAAGGCCAATCTAACAGGAAATTGTCTTCATGTAAAAGTAAAAGGCAAATTTGAATCTGATGGGGTCAGGGAAATCCGGGGAATAAGGACAGTTTGTGAGGTAGCAGCTGCGATTGTTTTACACTCCAGTACATTGCAGTGAATGCTGGTAACAGTCAGTCTAGTGCCATCACAGAGACTTCTTGCTGGCATGAGGTTTCTGAGAAGCATGACGACTGAACCAATTTTAAGTTTGAGTTTATGCGGAGGCATGCCAGTGGGAGTAAGACTGCTAAGAAATTCTTCGGGGAATGAAAGTTGATGTGCGGGATCGTCTGTGATGATGGAGTCAACGCTGCTGAAAGTTACTTCCTTGGCAGGGATAAGTTTCAGTACCTGTTCATTAAGGTGTAGTGAGTCTTCGTTGGTGACGCTTAATATAGCTTGCGTACTGAGTTGTTCCGGTGTCAAAGTTGAGAAGTCGATGTCGCCACATAGTTGTTGAACGGGATCAGAAATAAAAGGAAAACAATGAAGGTAATGTTGCAGGTGTTCCGTTTTTCCCGTCTTGCGAAATCTTATTCGTGAGGAAAAGCTGTCATATTTGTCGTCAGTGTAAGTACACACCACAAAGGTTGCTTTGTTAATGCAACCGCCGACAGTAAGTGCTAGAGTTGGCGGGCGGGGTTCTGTCATGCGTACCCCATGACACAGGAGGAGGGTTAGAGTTGGCGGGTGGGGCTCTGTCTTGCGTGCGCGCGTATCCCATGGTCGGGCGACTTGGTGGATTACCTATAGAAAAGCAGCCGGAACTGAAAAGAACAATGACAAGTCAACGTGGCTCAGAGGTGCATGTGGACTGTAGCAGAGATGAAAGCGACTGAGGCGGTGTTTGGTGAGGTGTGGTGTGCTGGCACATGAGGCTCTGTCATGCGTATCCCATGACGCGGGAGGAGAGTTAGAGTTGGCAGGCGGGGCTCTGTCTTGTGTGCGTGCGTGCGTATCCCATGGTCAGGCGACTTGGTGGATTATATATAGAAATGCAGCCGGAACCAAAAAGAACAATGAAAAGTCATGTGGACTGTAGCAGAGACGAAAGCAACTGAGGCAGTGTTTGTTGAGGTGCTGCGTGCCTCGAGAGCGAGGGGGACTCGGGAGGAGGGTTAGAGTTGGTGGGCGGGGCTCTGTGAGTTGGCGTACGTGGCTCTGTCTTGCGTACATCTTGCGTGCCATGGTCTGGTCTCTATCTTGTGTGAATTGTTGGTGGGCGGGGCTTTGTGAGTTGGCGGACGTGGCTCTGTCTTGCGTGCGTCTTGCTTACCATGTCTTGCGTGCGTCTTAGTGAATTATATATATAGATTAAACTCTCTTATCATCGCTATTTTTGAATAAGACTCACTGTTGAAAAAATATTTGACAAACAAAAATGGAATAACTGAATATTTGTAAAAAAAAAAAAAAAAAAAAAAAAATTTTATTCTTCAGTTTTCAAAATAGTTCACTAAGACCCCAAATGCACTAAATGTTACACCATTTGCACAGTTTTAATCATTACAATCTGCTGCCTACGTTTTACATTTTATGCAATACTCATAAAGATCATTTATTGTTAAAATCAAGCAAGCATAAAATGCATCAAGAAATTTAAAAAGATATTCACATAGAACATGCAATTTAGACTGAAAGGACGTTTTACATGATAAGGCAGCTCAAAAGCAAATTATACAGGCATCTTTGTCTTCTCCACAAAAAGAGGTGAAAGCATTTAACAGATAATCTGACGCAGATTAAATAAATAAATATAAATAAAAGCATCTATTGTAAGCTGCTGCATCACTTTAACATTATTAAGTAAGGAAATTTTAGGTCAAGTTAAATACATTTGTTGAAAAGAGGCAGGGGAGACAAAGATAACAAAATTTTACATGGTATAACTTTGAACTCAGTACTTCCTAGCTACTGTCTCTGAATCAAATCACTGAGCTTTGAAAGGCAAGGGCAGAGCGCAGCTCTGAATTCTCTGCAGGATCCATCTGTTGTGGTTTGGACAAATCTCGAAAGACTCTCATTCAAACATTGGTGCTTTTTATCAGCACAGAATACAGTAGTCCTCACCTTTAATCGAGGTTTGAGCACCATTTACCCTTGACAAGTCTCACAGAGTAAGTAATGATAAAAGATAGAGCAAAGGATGATAAAAATATGAAGCAATAAACACACTAAAGAAAAAGTTGATAATGTATTTTAGAATGAAAATTTAAATACAAGTTTCAGTACCATACTGTATAATGTATATGAAAGAAGAGGCTTTGACCAGCAACAAAAAATATTCAGACTACAATATATGCAGATTTAGTGACATTTTACTAAAATATGCTACTGGAGCTCCATTAAATATAATAAATTTGGAATTTGAATAAAACAAACTTTTAAACCAATCATCTTTGCAAACAAAAGGTGGCATTAACTGAATAGTGTTTTATATTCACTTTCTCCTTTCTTCATATATAATACACTATCATGGCTGTCCGTTTGTCTATCCAGGTTTTTAAAGCACTTGTAACTCGTAAACTGCTTTAACCATTGACCTGAAATTTGGTACACATATACTACGTGACGTCTACTATCTGCTTTTGGGGTGATGATTGACCTCCAAGGTTATTCCTCTTTTTATTTTATTTTATTGTAGAATCAACTCTTGTGAGCGGCCAGCTGGGTGGCAGTGCGGTGCATTCGTACAAGTGACGTTCTCATTCCCTGCCACCTTCGCCATCACTTCCCCTACATCTTCATATCTTAAATCATTCTTGAGGCAGATTGAAAACTTAAGTGGCAGCTTAAGTGAAAAATTAAAGAAAATGTACTATGTAATTGCAACACAAAGACTGCCTTAATCAGTTTTAACGCGAAAAGATGACGACGAAAGAAGAGAAGAAGCGGGCCGCTAGGGTGGAGTAAAGAAGAGCTGCTCAGGAAGCAGCAAGCGCATCAACCTCTGAGCAAACGAATGCTAAACGTACAGAGAAAGAGGATGAAAAGTAGGAATGCTCAAGTCAAGTGTATTCACTGCATGTTATCGTGCAGTGCGCCGTTACTTGTACTAAATAATTATGTAACTATTTTGTGCTTTTTAAAGCCCTTTTTTCTTCCTGGATTTCCTTACTTTTTGTGACTTCACCAGAAAGAAATGTGGTGTAGCTTTCATTTGGCATTCATGTTTCTCCAGTTTCCTCGGGCTTCTAGCCTTTATCTGCTAATGTTGTCTTGATCCAGTAAAATGCCATTCTTATACCAATGGTTGAATTAACATGAAACACTTTATTTAAATTGTATTGGTAGTGCACTTACAGTATACTTTACAAATACAACAATACTGAAAAAAGAAATTATGCTCCAATATTTGTGGAAAAGTAACCATCTGCTACCCTCTACTATGTCTAAATGTATTTGGAGTCTGAGTCATATATATATAACTGAGTGAATATACAGTATATGGATGTATACTCTACCACTTGATGTTGATTTTATAATTATTTAGAGACTGCCGAATACAAATTTAACTATACACTATATTTCCAGTATTTTGTTTAGGATTTCTTTCCACTTATTATGTTTCAAGTAGCTCAACTCAGGTATGTTTCAGGTAATATTTGGCAACATCAGTGCTCTGTACTGTCATATTGAGACAGAAAGTTAAATCTCGAACAAAGTAACTGGGTATAGAAAAAAAAAAGTTAGAAAAGCAACCAATGTGCAAAGCAGAGAAAAATATTCTTAATTTTTTTCACCAGTAAATGAGTTTAGCAAAGAGAATTATGCTGAAAGGCTGCTATCTCTGGCATTTGCTTTTGGCCCTTGGAGTTCCATACCAGAAGTTTGTGGTTTCCAGATTTAGAAAAGCCACAGGACACAGGCTGGACAGGTGCAGCATCAATAGACTGAGTTGTCATCAGAGAACAGAGACGGCATTCAAGCAACAAGGCCAGTAAGACTGAAACTTTAACCCAGGAAAAATGACAGCAGTAAAGCATTGCCTTCGAACTCTATTAGATAATGGCTTCTAGTTAATCATTAAAGGGAATAACACAACTAAAAACTCAGTCATATTTTTTTCAACACAAAAGTGAATATACTGGAACTATAGCCAGCTTCAAACTACAGCCATTTCAGTTTCTCACAGCATGTGTGAAACAGACCTTTATGTTATCCAGATCTGAACAGATAAGAATTAAAAAAACAAAAAAAGAAAATGAAGGCAGACTTGTAATTGATGGTACAATAGAACAAACATAAATAATGTTTTGCTTGCAATGCACATATATATTATATATATATATAAAATCCAGTGTCTGTCTGTCTGTCCGCTTATCATGAGAGAACTACTTAACAGCTTTAGATCGGGTGTTTTTCTGTAATTTGCTTGAACATTGCAGTTCATTTTGCAACTTCTCTCATCACGCTAAGTATCATAGATCGCTTGCGGTACCAATTTATTTGCACAAATCCGAGAGAGATTCATCAGGCTACGCGTCTGCCTCAGGGTGTAAACTTAACTCTGCTTAGATAGCGAATGAGAGAACTACTACGGATTTAGATTGTTTTTTCTATAATTTGCTTGAACATTCTGGTTGCTTTTTGTGACTTCTCTCATCGTGCTAAGTATGTTCACTTGCAAGAGCGATATATTTGTGCTAAGCTGAGACAGAGGCTGCGGGCCGAGGGGAGGGGGAAGAATGACGTCAGGGGTGGGGAGTCGGGCAGGTCCTCCCTTATTCATGCACCAGCCTCTACCTTTGGCCACGTTTTGGAGCGTACCTTGCCTCCACTTAGCTAGCAATACCTGTTTGTTTATTGATTTTTAAAGTTTCCCCTGTTTCACTACTATGCGGGTGGAGCTGCGGGGGATGGCTAGTTTATTAAATATTTTTGAGTTAGAATTAAACGGGCTGATCAATACTTCTTTGATATCTCTGAGTGTGCTTCCACCTGTCCACACTGCTCACGGAGTCAAGGTGCCATTAGATAGAATGTAAAGAGGGTCATTTTAATACTACACACTGGTTCAATATCCTGGTTAAATGATCCTGAGAGAGAGAAAGAGACAATCAGTAAGATTATAGGTGCAAGCACTTTTGTGTGAAGATTCACTAGAAACAAGAGGGAGAGTAATGTAATTGTTTAATTTTGACTATGACCACTGCAGATGTTCATTCCATCTTTACTGTGTTAAGTAATGAGGAGCTGCTGATGTGAGCAGGTGCTTCAGCAGATGCTCAGAAAGCCTGGGGAAAGCCTCGAGGGATTTCCTTTGAAATCATCTCAACATCTGCCTCCCAATTTCAGCAGCTGTACTGCATACTCAGAACTTTTTTCCTCCTTTTGTAGCAGTTTTTCCAAGTTTGTTTTGCGTAGTTCATTAAGTAGACAGATCCTGATTTATTATCTTGTGTCAGCAACATACAATATACCTGAAATGTGGACTTGAATAAAGTGTTGGCTCTTCAACAGCTTTATATATTTTATATGTTAATGACCAAAAATCAACAGGGTTAAGATTGTTGTTACCTAAAATTATACTATGTAATGCAATATTTCCTAGAAAATGCAAGATAATGTTCATGTGATATGGCAAAAGCTTACCTATTTTAAACACATAGTACATCTCAACTACACACATAATAATGTGCCTCTTTTTTAGCTGTTCATGTGACATTTGGAGCTTATTTATTGTAAATTGTGTTAATTTTTACTTCCTTCATATGTCTAAAAATGTCTAAAAATAAATAAACAACAAAAAGAGGTCACGCAGAACAAGAAGGCGACTTCAGATTATGATAATCTCTGTCATTTGGCTTCAGCTTTTCTGCTTCTGGCAATGCAGCCAGAGGGGCGAAAGAAAAAGGCTTTTCTGTTTTCTTTTAGTTTAATCAGCAACAAGAGACTAAAAATTGTCCATTTTAGCTATCTAATATATAAGCTGTAAATTGTCACAGCTCTTTCTGTGATAAAAAAAATCCCTGGGAGAACCATTCAGATCAAAGTTTTACTTCACCAACCCCCACTGTAACCAGATGTATGGCACCCTAAAAAGGACAGAGCCAGCCTGAAATGAAAAGCTCTTAACTTGGCATGACAACCACTAACACTCACTGTCGTCTAGAAGGACCTCACAATTTGCAGCTCTTTACCATTAAGAAAATTCTACTTGCACAGTTTTGCATGGAAAGTTCATCAGCACAGTTAATCTTCCAGGACATGATGACAACAGACTCCACTACAAGAGGAAATGAACACAATGTCAAATCAATGTCATCAAAAGCACACCTCCCATTTGCACATGCAGCTTCCATTTGCTAAGAGAGGAAGTCCCTCATAATTCCATGTACATAATCATCTTACTGTACAAGAACTGCCACAGAGAGAATATTGAATATGTAGAATGCAGTAAGTTGGATAGAACACGAAAGTAAAATCCACACTAGTATGAGGCGACTTGTGTACAGCTGTCCACTGAAAGCTGACATTTGCCAGTGTGCACAAAGAGCGAGAGAGAGAGAGAGAGAGAGAGAGAGAGGAACAGAGTGAGAGAGACAGAGAAAGAGAGAGTGACAGAGTGAGTGTTAGAGAGAGAGAGAGAGGAACAGAGTAAGAGAGAGTGTGTTAGTGAGAAAGAGGGAGGTAGACCTTATAATTCAATCCAATTGTACGAAAGTCGAGATGCCCCAATGGGGCCACTTCTTGTAGATCCTCCAGCAGCTGAAACCTTCTGGTAGATGACATGGGAATCGGTGGCTCTCATTTAACACATCTTTGAAGCATTTTGTTTTCCTCTGATGGGACGAAACTTCTCACTAAGGTCAATGCCAGCTGCCCACTATGAAAGGTAGGTCAGACTCTCTTTCTTGCATTTGGTGAAACAGTCATGATAAAATCTATACAAATTAGAATTTACGGTAGGAAAATAAGCGACATTTTTTACAAACGAAAGCCAGCTGTCTGTCTTTAGCAAGAAGAGGCAGCACGGTTCATGTTTTGCAAAAGATACATGAAGTACTGTATATGATGGTTTATATACAATCACAACAACTTATAATATAGAAAATGTTGGACAAGGCACTCATAGATTCTGGAATAAATTTTCTTTTACTTGTACAGTATTTTCGAATGAAGGCAGACATGTATCAGCTATATTTAGGAGAGTTTTCAGGACAGACCTCTGCCATCCAAGTGACTTCAGCAGTTCTTACTCTGTGTAACCTTACATTTTACAGATGAACACCACTAGGCTGATGAGTCGGATTTTATAAATTTATCATTTCATGCTTGACATTCTCTGGGTAAAAACCAGAATTCTGTCATATGCTACTGTACCAGATGAGGTCTTTTTTATTAATGCATTTGCCTTATTTGAGGTATGTCAACTCCCACAAGATATACAAAAACAGTGTGTGCTAACCCAGCCTGAATTTATAACCATTAGTGAGAAAGCATTTTTATTCACCCAGTTAGTCGATGCCCCTGAGAATTGTTTTAATAAAAAAACTAACCGCTCAGGACTCACTTACTGAGCAATAGTAAAGCCAAAGCACCCCAGTGCACAGAACATTGTGTGGCTTATTTCTTTAGTCTCTCTTAAATCTCCTAAGTACTGCACTGCAGACACCATTACCACTTTTAAAATAGCAACTCACAACCAGGATATGTTTCAAAGGCATTATGTTAGTTTTCTGAAACCAACTGCAAAAGTTCTAGGCACAGCTGGTGACTGCTCCCTATGTGGAATCCCCAGCCGTCTGGGAGCATAAGCTCAAGGCTGTGGTGACGTAGTTCTCGATGATGTACTGGCCATTTCAGCTGCTGTCATGATGCAAATGACAAGATTCAAGTTTTGTTTCTCTGCACGTCACTTGCAGACACTTGATTATTAGGAGATCCTTTAACCGTTTAGATTTGTTTTGTCTTTTTCTCTAATCACTTTGAAAGCAAAATGGAGTAACAAGCGACCTACAGTAGTGAAGGAACATTTTACTATGAGGAGGTTAGGAGCATGAACTGATACACCGCGTTGCTGCACCCACCACATGACAAACCACCTCAGGATCCCAGATAAGGACCTGAGAGCAGCCATGCAATGGGTGATACCTCAGCACCACACTAGTTCAGATGGAATGGAACAGTTGGAGGTTTTTTTATGGTGGCTGGGGTGCCAGTCCTGTCACCAACCCCCAAGTTGGAGGACCTGCTTGCAGGGCTGGATGTAGATTAACGTCATACCCAGGATGGAGCAATTGCAGGTTAAGGGCCTTGGCTCAAGGGCCCAGTGGAGTAGAGTCACTTCCTGCGTTTACGGGATTTGAACCAGCAACCGTCCAATTGCCAGTGCAGGTCCCTAGCCTCAGATCCCACATTTTGCTATGGAGCAATTTGTAATTTTTTTTAGTAATTCATCCTAGACTTTAAAGTGCCCATTTTAATTAAACAAAGCTGTTTTTGACAATAATATAAATCTCCTAAAATTCAAATTAGTAATTAAACATTCTTTGTTTGAACCTCTGTGGGCAAGAGGCTGTCGACAAGAAAAGACTGGAACTAGGCAAAGACAAGATCCAGCAAGGCTCTAGAAATGTGAGGAAATTGCCCACTGGCATTGCTGACACACGTTGTCCTGCCATTACGAAACTCTGGTCATTGCAGTATGGCACATTTGATGCTTGTCAGATCTGTGACTCACTTTTCTTTCTTTTCCTTTTTCAGGTGAACATCCACTACTAGTGATTACCTTAGTGTTTTTACACGTTGTCAATGGCTGCCCACATGTGTGCACTTGCAATTCCAAAGCTAAAACTGTGGACTGCAGAGGCAGAGGTCTCACTGAAGTTCCCTCCATCTTATATTTTGATATGCAAGAACTTTACCTACAGAACAACCGCATTCGGACCGTACACCCTATGGCATTCAGAGAGGCCACAGCATTAAAGGTGCTTGACCTGTCAAACAACAGCATTGCCAGCTTGGCGGATGGTGCTTTTCAGGGACTGCACAATCTTGTTGTACTCAACCTAGCCAACAACTCAATACAGGATATTGATAAGCGACTGTTCATTTCATTAAGAAGCCTCAGTGAGCTCAACTTGTCCTTCAACCATATCACTAGTCTGCCAGGGGCACTGGGCAATGACATTAAAAATCTCACCAGGCTGTCAGTGCGTCACAACCGACTACAGAAGCTTGACAGGACACTGGTTGAACCTCTCTCAAAGCTCCAGGCTCTCTTTATCCACAACAACCCCTGGATATGTGACTGTCAGATCATTGGTTTCAAACTGTGGCTGGAGAGCTTTCTGTTCAAAGGTAACTAAGATATTCAAATGTGATGTACTGCTTGTTCTTGCACTGAAACACTCCAGAAAACTGGATTGTGGCTTTAAATTATAGAATACAGCATGCTATGTAAAACCTATTGCTACATTTGTACATACTAGATGACTGTGTACTAGTGTTTACATGATGAAAAACAACTCTGGAGAAGACAACAGTTTAACGTAATGCACTGCTATACACATAGCCATATTCATTCACTCAGACAGGGCCAATTATCTTTTGGATGAAAACTAGAGATTTTGAAATACAAATCGAAATAAAGAAACCCAATATAGTCTTGGAGAATAAATGCATATTTCACATAAACAGTGAAAAAATCAGGACTGAAGCCCAGGACTCTGGGACTATGCTCTACTACACCACTCTATCAGGTCCTACAATGCGCAAATGAAGGCTTTTCAAAGTTAGCTGCTTTTTGTAGATTATACATGCTTGCTGCTTGCTTATAGCCTTACTAAAATATTAGTATCCGTCAATTCTTGTTCCAATCTTACTTAATGTAATTTAAATGTTAGAACTTTAGAACACTCTAGAAGAGAACAGACCATTCAGCCCAATAAAGCTCTCCAGTGCTATCCAAAACATTCTTCCAAAACAACATCAAGTCAAGCTTTGAAAGTCCCTAAAGTCCTACCGTCTACCACACAATTTGGTAACTTATTCCATGTGTCTGTGGTTCTCTGTGAAAAGAACAACTTCCTAATGTTTGTGCAAAATTTATTCCTATGAAGTTTCAAACTCTCCCCCGTATTCCTGATGAACTCATTTTAAAGAAACAGTCTTGATCCACTGTACGTAACTTTAAACATTTTAATCGTGTCTCCTGTTAATTTTCTTTTGCTTAATCTGGAAAGGCTCGGCTCCTTTAATATTTCCTTATAACTCATCTTTTGTAGCTCTGAAATCATCCTAGTCACTGTTCTCTGAACTTTTTTCTAGTGCTGCTATGTTCTTTTTGTAAACTGGAGACCAAAACTGTACTCGGTACTCCAGATGAGGCCTCACCAGTGCATTATAAAGCTTGAGCAGAACCTCCTTGGACATGTACTCTCCACACATCAGGGAGCTATATAACCCAACTGTTGAGTCTGCTACAACTCCTAAATCCTTCACATAATGTGTATTCAAACCTAACATTTTTACTTCCTACATGCAATACTGTATATTTACTTACATTAAAGTTTACCTGCCACAAAGCTGTTAGAAGCCAATATGCTGTCCAAGTCCCTCTGTAATGATTCCATGGATTTCAGATTATCTGCCAATCTAACTAGCTTGGTTTCATCTGCAAATTTACCAGCTTGTTATTTATATTCCTATCTAAATAATTTATATATATTAAAAATACTAGTGTCCCTAGCATTGACCCCTGTGAAACACCACTCTTAACATCACCTAATTCTGATAAGGTTCTTCGCACCAGATAAGGTTCTTCGCACCATCACACTCTGCTTCCTGTCTCTTAGCCAATTTTACACCCATCTACACACAGCCATGACCATTACTGGACACCAACTGTATGGAAGGACCAGGGGTATCAGCAGGGCAATACCTTAACCGGGATGTTAGAGGGCAGCTCTCCTGTGTGACTGTGGGACCAGGGTATGCTGGGAGTTAGAGTTTGGCATTGCCCTGTTGGGTTCCATGGGGGCTGCCAGGGGGAGCTGCAGAGCTTTTCATTGGGCTCTCACCACACCTGGGAGTGATTCTAAGTCTGATTAATGATCCACCTAGAACACTACTAGGGCCATCATAAAAGAAGCTCCCTCACTCCACTCGGGGGCCTGAGTCAGGAGGAAGAAAAACAAAGCCTGTGTGGATGACTGGAGGTGGAAGGACTGTGCGATCATTGTTGCCATTTTCTGTATTCTGTAGAGACGTGGGGAGTGTGTTGTGTGGTAAACATATGTCCTTCCTCTCTGTGTCTGGCTGGGGTGGCTGTATGAGCCTGGGCTTCACATCCCACTTCTTTTAGTTTGATGCCCAATTTCTCTTGTGGCACCTTATCAAATGCTTCCTGAAAGTCAACATAAATAATTTCATATCCTCCACGTTCATTATATCCCTTTGTTGCCTCCTCATAGATCTCCAGCACATTAGCAAAACCCGACCTCTCTTCTGAACCCATGCTAACTCCAGCGCTTGCCATGTGCTTCTTAATCTTTTCCTTAATTCCTTTCATTAATTTACCGGTGATGCACACTTAACTTACTGAACTGTAGTTGCTTGGATCTGCCCGCTCACCCTTTTGTATAACAGGATAATTTTGCCATTTTCCAGTCCTTCTGAATTTCTCCAGTGTGCATATTCATAAAAATATGTACTCGCTAACCTCCTTAAGAACTCTTTTAAGTACGCGAGGTTACACATTATCTGGTCCTGGTGATTTGTTTGATTTCAGCCTATTGAACTTAAGCAGTACTGCTCCATTGGCAGTTACTCAGTACCTCCTTAGTTGTCCCTCAGTGCTGTGTGGAGATACAGCCTATCCTAGCAAGATCAAGTAAATGCAGGAACTTTATGAGGCCGACTCACATGCATAGGGTTGACATAACTGAGCATGTGTACAGCATGTTTGGCATGAAAACTATGGCACACACACACAGTCTGCTGGTGCAGTGGCACTAACCACTGCCCCAAGCTTAAATGCTAGAATATGTCAGATGAAAAAAAGCATGCATACCGCTATATATTTTTAAATCCTTACTACTTTCTTCTTGATAATTAACTGCAGTCTAACAGATTGCATGGACAGCTGCTAATAATACCATTGCAATGTCAAAACAGTTAGTCTGAGATCAAAGCATCATACACCGCCTGGGAGATATAATTAAAAATATATTTAAAAAACAATGGTTTCTCCTGTAAACTTGCATCTGGTCTCCTAATCATTCCTATAAATCTCATCTGCCATCTATTGAGAATGATGACCCATTGGAGAAGATTAAATAGGAGAGAAATAATGTAAGACATGAGCATGTTCGTCCCAAATCCTTATCTAATCCTGCATCCCTAGGCTAAGCCTCTCATTCAATCTGACAAAGTCACTACCCGAGCATCAGTGTGGGTTGAGCACGGCACATCCGATGTATGCTTGTTGACCTCATTTTTTGTTTTCCAATAATATTAATACAGGCTTTGTAAGCAAACAAATAAAAGCTGATTTGTAATGGAAGAAGCTCACCAGACAGAAAGAAAGTATAGGGCACAGGAGCTGATGCTGTGACATGTTATTTTAAACTGCTGTATTCTACTTTAGCAGAGCGGCATAACTTTAACATTATAGAAAGACAGAGTCATCTTGAACATTTCACAAATTCTTTTGAACAGAGTTTAATTCATGATTGGAAGGATGAAGGTACAGCTAGGGAGTGGGGGGCGCCTATGCATTACAAGAAGACAAGAATTTCTGCCTTTTGTTGAACTCCTTGCCTGATTACATTTTTTGATTATTTGTTTGGTCCATCATCCCATCAATTTAAATCCTCAATTTTGATATATTGTGTTTTAATGTTGAGAGATATCAAAATTTTAACAATTGCAATGTCAGTCAGTCATTTTCCGATTTGCTTAGTCCTGAACAGGGTGCCAGGCAGTGCTGGAGCCTATCCCAGCTAGCACAGGGCAAAAGGCAGGAATGAACCCTAAACAGGGTGCCAGTCCATCAAAGGTCAAACACACTTACACACACACACACACCAGCCACACAGTAGGGCCAATTTAGGATCACCAATCTAACAAACCCAAGTCTTTGAACCATGGGAGGAAACCTGAGAACCCAGGGGGTACCCACAAAAACAACATGCAAACTCCACGCAGGGAGGACCCGGGACGCAAACCCAGATCTTCTTACTGCCAGGTAGCAGTGCCACCCTATTTGCAATGTGTGTTTTGGATATTTGAAATGCAATGTTTCTCTTCATGCTGTTGTTTAAAATTAGAATTATGTTAACATGCCTAAATTACATACTGTGCATTTTACACATACTGTATCTTGGTGAGCCAAATCAAATGAAAGCTTACTCCTTCATCATTTTTGATTTGGGTTGCATCATCATGAAATGCTGGAGAAACAGCTTTATATGCAAATATAAAGTCAGTTATTGTCTAACCCGCTCAGTCCTGAATGGGGTCGCGGGGGTCTGCTGGAGCCCATCCCAGCTAGCATAGGGTGCAAGGCAGGAAGAAACCCTGGACAGGGCAAACACACACACACTCCAACCACACACTAGTGCCAATTTAGAAATTGCCAATCCACCTAACCTGCATGTCTTTGGACTGTGGGAGGAAACTGAAGCAGCCTGAGGAAAACCATACAGACACAAGAAGAACATTCATACTCCACGCCACTGTGCCACTCCAGATATAAAGTTTAGTTTTAAAATCATTTGTTGCATAACAAAGACAATTTTCAGCTTCATTCTATACATAATTGGATAGCATATGTACTATTTGTAGCTTCATAAAATTACATGTCATTTAATAAAATCATATAGGAACTGTTTCCCTGACATGGCCAATTACAATAATTTTTACAACTGTATTGTCTTGTAACCATTAAATATAAATACACTGTCATTTATGGATTTGAAATAAAGCAATCATTATGTGACTGAAGTGTAGACTTTCAGCTTTAATTTAAGGGGTTTACCAAAAATATTGTATGAACTGTTTAGGAATGACAGACAGATAAATAGCCCCCCTATTTTCAGGAGCTCAAAAGTATTTGCACAAACTAACATAATCCTAAATATAATGATCATTTTCAATATTTGGTTGAAACTCCTTTACAGTCAATGACTGCCTGAAGTCTAAACCCATGGCCACCTCCAAGTGCTGGGTTTCCACCCTAGTGATGCTTTGCCAGGCCTTTACTGCAGCTGTCTTCAGTTACTGCTTGTTTGTTGAACTTTCTACCTTCAGTGTCTTCAGCAAGTGAAGTGCAAGTCCAGTTGGGTTGAGGTCAGTTGATTGACTTGGCCTTTGAAGAATCTTCCACTACTTTGCCATGTAAAGCACTTGCTTTGCTGTCGCAGTATGTTCTGGCTCATTGTCCATCTGTACTGTGAAGTGTCGTCCTATCAATTCTGCAGCATTTGGCTGAATCTGAGCAAACAGTATGGCCCTGGTTCAGAATTCATCCTGCTACTTCTGCCAGCTGTTATATCATCAATAAACACCATTCACAGCCATGCATGATCATGCCATAAAATTGCCTCCACCGTGTTTCACAGATAATGTGGTATTCATCAGATCATAAGCCGTTTCTTCTCTTCTCCGTACTCTTCTCTTTCCATCATTCTAGTATATATTGATCTTTGTTTCATTTGTTCAAAGAACATTGATCCAGAACTGGATAGGCTTTTAAAAAATGTTTTCTGGCAAAGTTGAACCTGCGTTTTAATACTTCAGGTTTACCAGTGGTTTGCATCTTGTGGTAAATCCTCTGTCTTTACTTTCATGAAGTCTTCTCTTGATTGTAGACTTTGGTAGTGATAGGTGCACCTCCCAGAAAGTGTTCTTGGTTTGCTAAATCTTGTGAAGGGGATCTTCATCGCCAAGGACAGAATTCTGCACAGCACATCATCCAGCACAGTTGTTTTTTCCATGATTGTCCAGACCTCCTGGTGTTGCGGAGTTCACCAGTGTGTTCCTTCATTTTAAGAAAGTACCAAATGGTTGATTTGACCACTCCTGGTGTTTCTGCTATCTCTCTAAAGGTTTTGTTTTGTTTTCTCAACCTAATGATGGCCTGTTTAAACATGCATGGACAGCTCTTTGGACCTCATATGGAGAGTTCACAGTGACAGCATCCAAACGCAAATGCCACACTTGAAATCAACTCCAGACCTTCTACCAGCTTGATAGTCAATGAAATGATGTGGGAACTGCTCCCTCCTGACTGTGGACCAGCTTGTCAGTCAAATGTCCATATATTTTCGAGTCCCTGGAAATTTGGGGGGTGGTGGGGGGTGTGTGGTTTATCTATGCAGAAAAATGGCTGTCATTCCTAAATGGCTCCTACAATATTTTTGGTAGACTCTATAAATTAAAGCTGAAAGTCTACACTTCAATCAATCAATTTCAAATTCATTGTTGTGTCATATAGAGCCAAAAGTATGAAAACTGTGTCACTGCCCAAATAGTTATGGACCTGGCTGTATGTAGTCACCTTATAGTGTATTACTAAAGCCTTTCTGAATCCAATGTTTATTTAGGTGTTTTGGTTTTAATATAGGAGGCATGGTGGCACATTCACCTGAATGCTCCTGAGACCAGGTCTCATTTCTCACCCTTGGCAGTACCTTATCTGCCGTTTTGTGAATTTTCACCTGTGTTTACATGGATTTTCTGCAGATCTCCACAGTTTGATTAGTACCATGTGACTGGAAGTGTACGCATGGCTCGCAATAGTCTGTTATCTTAAAGGGTTCCTGTCTTGTGTCTGATATAACTAGAATAGTCTTGGGCTCCCTGTGTTTCTAATATACACTAAACTGATTCAACAAATGAATAGATGGAGGTAATCATAAAAGGTAGTTTTTCTGTAGGATTATTTGAATAGTTTCCTACAACGGAAATATATTTTAGAACATTTTAAACAAGAGTGAACGAAGGTGGGTGTTTTGACATGTTGTTAACAAGCATTCTACAAGCCCATATCAGGTTACTGCTAATGACGATAACATGTTGCACAGCTTTACCTCAGCATAAAGCACAAGTTTTAGGTTAAGCATTTTTAAAAATACTTTACAGAGATTTTTATTTTAATGACTAAGACATGCAAGTTTTATAGTAAAAGTAATGCAATTTGCTGAAACAAAGCTTGTAGACTTTTCCTCCCTGTCAGAAATGCTATATGAAGCAGCTAACATGTCCATATGTCTGTGATTTTATAGTTGATATAAAACTTGTAAAAGTAAATGTTATTATCACTAGCTGACAACTACATCATTTTGAATCACAATAGGAGCAAGTTTATTAGAGCATTTACTCTTTAATTAAGTCTAATGAATCAGAGAGTTGTGAAGTCTAAAGGAGGTGAGGAAACATTCTGTTACCAGCACTAAAGCTCTCTAAAACTATGTAGATTCTCAGCAGGACTGTCAAGTGCACACTGTGATGTTACACTGCATGAAATATTTCATCATTTCTTTTTTTGCCATCTATAGGGGGAACAATTGATGATATCAAGTGCCAACAGCCTGATGAGCTCCTGGAGACAGACCTTCGGAAAGTTCCCTATGAAATATTTCAGACATGCCCCTCCTCAAGTTACAATCATTTGCTTGCCAGCATTCATCATACCGACTCTACCCACAAGGCTTCCCGCTTGCATGTACAAAGTGACCATGCTGGAGAAAGTCTGCCAGAATGCGAACCCAAGCAGAGACCCCGGCCAGTCAACCTTCGACATGCTATTGCCACCGTGGTCATAACTGGTGTTGTCTGTGGAATTGTTTGTCTGATGATGTTGGCAGCTGCTGTTTATGGTTGTGCTTATGCAGCAATTATGGCAAAATACCACCGAGAGCTAAAAGATGTGGACCAACTACCCCCCACTACTGAACAGGGAAGTCCTGAGGAGAAAGAACCTCTTGATAGCAATATTGCATGAATCCTAGCCTGAGGTTTCTGTATAGTTTTTTCTTGCTATGAAGAGTATCTCCTACAAATCGTAAAAATAATGAGAAGATGTAATAAGTGTAAAAAAATCAATGTAGATTGTTTATTTGTGGTTCAGTACTAATTTTAATTGGTCATTTAATTTAAAGTTTATCAGTTTATAAGTTGTTCATGATAAGTATCAAGTACAAGGACATGACAAAAAATGTCCTGCAAACCAAAACCTGAGGTAAAATTGACTTGGAAGTAAATTACAACACTTATAATGTAGCATTCCTGTTCTTCCCAAGACCATAATGTCAGGAGTCACCTGTTAGAATTTAGAAATCAGGAATGTGCTTTATTTCATATGATGATATTTATGCATGTACATTAGGCCATTTTTCAAAATGTTACTCACATTTTTTACATTAAACCTAAATATCACTGCCCTAAAAATGAGATATTTTATGACATCTGGTGTACTTGCATTGGGATTTATTAAAAATATTGAAACTATAGCTCTGTCTTGCCTGTCATTTGGTACTAAATATATATACATATTTAGAAAAACTAAGAAAACAGTAATTTATAAATATAACATAAAATACAATGTCTCCACAAAAAACATTATTTGAATTCACAATTGTTTCTTTTATACTGAATACATATATTTAAATATGTTTTGTAGGAAATCTCTCTCTCTCTCTCTCTATTATATATATATATATATATATATATATATATATATATATATATATATATTTTATACATTATATATATATATATATTCTGAGAAGCAGCCTGGACACAGATAAACACCACTTTAAGTCCCAACACACGTTTATTTACACTATTTACAATGTCTATAAGTGCACAAACCCAGTGCCACAGCACCAATCACCCCAACAGTCCAGGCCAAAGCCACAGTATGCCTTCAGACTGCCCCCTTCTCTCTTCTCTCAGATCTTGTCCTCTTCCACCCGACTCCAGCCTCGAATGAAGGGAGGCGGCCCCTTTTATCCATACCCGGATGTGCTCCAGGTGTGCAATCTTCCACTCGACACGCCCCAGTGTGGCGGACGTGCCGGCTGTCTCCCTGGAAGCACTCCCGGTGTTCCCTCTCTTCTTCCCCCCAGCACTTCCTGGTGTGGCGGAAGTGCTGGGGTCCAGGGTCCATCAGGCACAGGGATGCCCCCTGGCGGTGACCACAGGCCCCTACAGGGTTGAGCTTCTAAGCCCTGTACCCGTGGCCCCCAATACAACCAGGGCGGTCGCCCCCTCGTGGTCTGGAGGAGGCATGAGCCCTCCTCCTGTCTCCTCGAGCATCCCGGCCGGGTAGGAATCCCAGCTGGGTGCCACAATATATATATACATATATATATACATACATACAGTATATATATATATATATATATATATATATATATATATACATACATACAGTATACATATATATATATTAATATATACATACAGTATATATATATATATATATATATATATATATATATATATATACATACAGTATATATATATATATATATATATATATACATATATATATATATATATATATATATACATACAGTATATATATATATATATATATATATATATATATATATATATAAAATCCAACATCTGTCTGTCTGTCTGTCTGCTTTTCATGAGAGAACTACTTAACGGATTTAGATTGGGTTTTTTCCTATAATTTGCTAGACCATTCCAGTTTATTTTGCGACTTCTCTCCTTGCGTTATGTATCATAGTTCGCTTGCAGTACCGATTTATTTGTGTGAATCTGAGAGAGACACAGTGGACCGAGGGGACGCGTGTACCTTACCTCCGCTTAGCTAGCAAATGAGAGAACTACTTAACGGATTTAGTCTTTTTTTTTCTATAATTTGCTTGATTTTGTGACTTCTCTCATCACACTATCATAGTTCGCTTGCAGGAGTGATTTATTCGTGTGAATCTGAGACAGAGGCTGCGGGATGAGGGGAGGGGGAAGCGTGACGTCAGGAGTGGGGAGCCAGGCAGGGCCATCCTCACTCACGCGCCAGCCTCTGTTCGAATCACCTACCTCTGGTCACGTTTTGCAGTGGGCCTTGCCTCCGCTAAGCTAGTGATGCATGTTTGTTTATCGATTTTTAAAGTTTGTCCTGTTTCACTACCACGCGGACGGAGCCACACGGGGATGGCTAGTAGCCAATAAATAAATATATTTGTGTATACCAGATAGCACATGTATGAAATTAATACAGTACATACATCAAATGTATTGAAACATAACAAAGCTTTAAATTGCGTAGAAGAAAATTATGTGTAATATTTTCATACATATATAATAAGTAACTAAAATATACATTGATGGTGGATGGTTAAGGCCACACATAAGATAGAAAAGGGAAGGGAACCTCACTGGCAGTGACAGAGCAACTCTATATATCATTGCGGGAAAACTGTATACAGACTGCTACAAGGTCAGACCCTGGCATGTGAGGTGCCCAGAAGTGAAGCATCTAAGGGGTGCCAGACCTCAAGAGAAGATAGACAATCACATTATATTTATATAGAAAGTAAAACCTTTATTGAGATGTAAGTACTGTATTTATATGTTTAGTTCTCAGTTTGTCTGTCCCTAATGAAGGGTTAATAGTTCCTAAACATTTCAGTCTTGGTGGACAATGAGTGAAACTTTAAGGATACAATTTTTTATCATGGATACTATGGCTTAACTGAGTTTTTACATTTTGACATTCAACGCCATGAACCTAAGGACAAATTACCTGGTCGGCCTATATTTTGAAAGTTTGTTAGAGTGTGGAAGTCTTTGTGTTTAAGTAAAATATTCTTTGAAAAATAGTGAAAGTTGGGTAATTGAGCACTCGTAATGACTAATACGTTAGTGAACAAAGAGTTTTGAATTATAAACAATATCCAGAAATGTAGACCTCTTTACCAAGACTGCAAACTCCAAAGAACTCAAAGCACCAGGCCACAATTGAAGTATTGCAGAATAATGTATCCAACAGCCCTCAAAGCTTTAGGTGTAACAGAGCTGATTGAGATATTGTCAGTATTTATTATTATTATGCATAAAAGAGACTTGTACAATTACACTACTCACAAAAATGTGCATACAAAATTGTATAAAATTCTATATATAGGCTTTATGTTTTTGACACACAGTTGTTTTTTGGGACCTGAAGCACAGAACATTCTTTACTCCAAAGAAAACAGATCTATTGTGACATTAATGTATTTCAGTCTCATTTCTTGAGCTGATATATTCTACCCTGTGTTTTCTAGTAATTTCCTCTTTGTCATTAATAATTTATTTTATAAAGCTCCAGTAATCACAATTTATGCATTGGATGGTCACTGGTTTATTTTTGAAATCTTGTGTGCACAAAAAAAACTAGCACGTTTTTTGCCAGGTTTTAAAGAATGTCAAATCAAGGAAATCTTCAAGAAAACAGTGTGTTACAGTACAATATGAGGTAAATTAATTAAGTATTTTCATAACCATCATTAATGTCTTCTTTGATGCACTGTAACGCAAACGATCAGAACGTCTTAAGTCCTTTACTCAGTTCACATTGTTAAATTAGCATTCCCATCTCATTTCTTTTAAGGTCTACTTGTCATGGTGAAGGCTGCAGTGGGAACAGGCTGAGCCCCTCTGATCACACTTTCAATTCCTGACATTTCACCTTGAGAATTTTCTAGGTTTACATATACTTTCTGAGCCATATAACCCCTTTGATGTATCTTGGGTCTCTCCTTCAATCTCCTATTGGATGGACATGCCTACTGTTCATCCCTCTAGTTTAGTGCCTACAGTTCCAGCATTGCTGTACTGATGGGTAACTTGGACTCATGATTTCCTCTAACCTCATACACAAATGACCAAGACCCCCTAAATGAACAGAGCAAACCACTATTTTTCAGAAGAGATCAATAATTTGGGGAAATTTGGAAGTTTTGATTTTTATCCAGAAAACACTTCTGGTCAAAGGCTTGCCCACCTGGTACGAACCCACAGAAGAACTACTGTACATGAGGTGGCCCCTCCTCGCAATGAAAGGATCTGCTGGAAACATCCTGGTGCCTGACACCACCTTGTGGAGTCCATGCCTTGATGGGCCAGAGCCGTTTTGGTGGCAGATGAGGACCTACACAATATTAGGCAGGTGATTTTAATGTCGAGGCTGATCAAAGTACATATAAGAATAAAAATAAGATATAAGATGGGTTGATTTTAAATAAAGTGCAATTCTTGCCAAGCAATTTCAATAAGACATATTATTGACCTGTTGCAACCATCTAGCAGATACATATTAATTATTGATTTTAACTAATAATAGACACTTTAAATTAACTTTTCTTGGATTTTATCTTTTGTAAATATTTACACATAGAAAATAAAAAAATAAAACAGAAACAATTGAAAATCTTTGTAGAAATTGATATGGTGGTTTTCATGTAATCTTATTACATACAGACACATTTTTATATATTGTCACACATTTGCACATGAGAGGCAGTCAGTTCTTAACTGCCAGGTCAGAGTTGATGAAGTGCACTAATGTCTTTACTCCCTCCTCTGCAGATCACCAGAAGGAAAGACCACCTAAACCCCAACCGGGTTCCACTTCCATCTCCAGACCACGTTCTCCAACTGACCTCACTTATGCCTGTTCCCTGTTGGACCCTCCTCTACCTTCCCCACGCCTATAAAGCCAGCCACTTGCCACCCCCAGTCAGTCCCATCATTTGAGACTACCCAATATTCCTTGGGATGGAACCCCAAACCTTTCCCTTGTCTGTTGTGTTCTTTTACAATATTTATACACTGGAAAAAAAATGTGATGATTCACAATTAATATTTTCAATCTGAACCAATATAATTCTTTTTAGCTTATTGATCCCATAATTTTTAAGTTGAGGCAAATCATTTAGAATGATTTGGTGCAATTCACTTATTTTATACTAAATCTATTTTTTAAGTTGTTCTTCTTTTTTGGCAGTTGGAAAGCCAGCACGCTGGAAAGTTCGACCGGAAGAATATAAAAACGGCCCCTCAAACACAGCACACAAACAAACTAAAATATTAAGTTAACTGAAATAGGATTTCTACGTTTATTCCCTCCACCATAACTTACTTTGGTCGAAACAAATTTTTTTACTTTGATTGAGATCTGAAACCAAATATTTCAAGCTACAACACTAAATGACTAATCTTAAGTTGCTTGAAAGAGAAAATTTACGTTGAATGAACAACATCAATGTTATACTTTTTTCAGTGTAGAGTATATATATATATTATACTGTATATGAAAATTATAGAAAAATCCTATCTTGCAATGTGGCAGCTGTGTGATTTATAGACAAATATATGTCCCTATGATTCATATAGTTCTCAGCAACCTTATCAGTGTAAGGAAATTTCCCCAGACAATGTTTTTTAAAAAAATGTTTAAAAAAAGTTCAAAAAAACTATTAATTTTCAGCGATTTGTATTTTTAGAATCATAAAGAACTTCAGTTATACATATTATTGACTTTTTAAAACTGGAATCTATTTGTAAAATGAAACTACCATCAAGCAATTAACCTTTTATTATTGTTATGTTTATATATTATTATACATACAACTTTATTTTTCCCCAGGGGAAATTTGCCTTTTTACAGAACCTTGACTGACTGACTGACTGACTGACTGACTGACTGACTGACTGACTGACTGACTGACTGACTGACTATCTATCTATCTATCTATCTATCTATCTATCTATCTATCTATCTATCTATCTATCTATCTATCTATCAGACAGACAGACAGACAGACAGACAGACAGACAGACAGACAGACAGACAGACAGACAGACAGACATACATACATACATACATACATACATACATACATACATACATACATACATACATACATACATGAATGACCTGGTGTTACATTTATAATTGGATGTGTACAGAGTGAAGAGAATCAAGGTTACAGGACTATGCCTTGTGGTGCTCCAGTGTTGCTCACATCCACATCAGAAACACAGTCCTCGAGTCTCACAAACTGCCAGACAAACATTCCACTATTCAGGACACCACAAGCTCATCCACTTGCATATCTCTGAGCTTACCCCTTAACAGACAAGGCTGCATGGTAGTGAAGGCACTGAAGAAATAAAAAAACCTAATACTCTTAGTACTGACAGCTTCCAAAACACAGAAAAACAGTGTTAAATGGACAACCGTAAGGTATTAGATATTAGATAAATCCAAAGTAATGAGGTTAAAAATAGAGGAAGAAACATCTGAAAAGTGTTTGGGAGTCTATGTTGACAGAACAGCATCATTCCTAAAGGTGCAGTGAAACAAACAATAAAAGTAAATACATTGTTACATGATATTACTCAAAGTATTGAATATAATCAAGAGGCATTGAGTTCAAATTTTATATTGTGTTGGTTAAGTTTTCATCAGGATCTGGAGTACTGTGTAGTTTTGATCACCTTGCTGCAAAAACAACATGGCGGCTCTACAAACTCTGCAGATAAGAGCCATCAAGTACACCCCCTGGTATGAAAAGCTTGCTGTATAAGGATAGGCCAAGAGAATTCACCCTCTTTATCTCTTTATTCTTGAACAGGGAAGGTTATGTAAGGATCAAATAAAAGCATTCAGAATTCAAAAGCCAACAAAAAAGTTGAACTAGCACATTTATTTCAATTAAATATTGACTCACATACTTTAGGACATCATTAGGAATTCTGTGAAAGTGCATATATAACCATATCCACAAATCATTTCTTCAAGCAAAATGGTATTGGGAATCTGGAACAATCGACTGAGCCACAGAGTTGAAGCAGAAACCTGACAACTTAGGCAACTTAGCAACAGTGTCTGAACAAGCTGAAATTGTCTTCTCTTGTTTAAAAAATGTCTAGTGCTCTTGTATAATATCTTAGATACTCATATTTTCTTCCATATATAAACTCATCATATGTCAAATATTTTATTCACCCCTGTAATTACAACAATTTTAAATACTATCTTACCTGCTGCGATGGGGGATTTCCTGTCATCTAAAAGTTGGATAGCAGTGCTGGCTAAAACAACACTTTTATTTTCTGTGCCTGCAAAACAATGAAAAAAAAATCTGAGCATTTAAGTATTTCTGCATGTATGCCTAACTCTGTTTAGAGGTCAGCATATTTTTCATTTCTTAGCTAACACATTTTTGCAGCAGGATTTTTAACAGGCTCTGTAAACATTTTGGTCAATTAAAACTTCAAAGATTCCTTTTACAAAAAGTGGTCATCTCTATGCTGGAACTTCCCATTAGTACATTACTGTCCATCTTTCTTGAAATTTTCATTGCTTTCTAAATTGTTTGCGGAACTGTTGTTATGTTAAAGCCTGTGTTTATTTCTTGTTTAATTGTTGTTTTTGTTATTTTAAATGATCATTTCTCATATATTTAGGTTATTTCTGTCAGTGTTGTTTATAACTGGTTAATTATGAGCTGTCTCTTTATGTGTGCCTATGCTCCCCATGAGGCAGGGCCACCGTCACACCACTCCTGAGGACCCCTTAGGTTACGTGAGCCCAGAGGATAAGAAACTCACCGTGCTGCTGAACGAAATTTGTTTGGAGGAATTAAGGTACTGCTTTTTGTATTGAATTTTACTGTTTTTTTTATTATTTGCTTCTGTTTCTGGGATTTGATTCTTGTTAAGATGTTTGCTTTCAGAAAACTCCTTTTCACTCTGTCATTTTTTTGTATATAAATAAATCTATTCTTTTTATGCAGGTACTTTGTCTTGGATTGTCTACACAAGCCAGTCTTCATGGTTTCTCCTTCTTGTGAGATATTTTGGGAATTTTAAAATATTTTAAGGCCAGTCTCCCATTTTTGGTGCTATACTGCTTGGAGCTGGGGACTGGCTGGATTAGGGTAAGACTTTTGTGGACAGGCCAGATGGGATTCTGGCCTGTTTTTGTAGCCCTTTTGGAAGCCTCATACCGCTTTTTGGTCATAAAGCATAGAGGCTCAACTAAGTATTGATGTCAAATCTCTGTTGGGGTGCCCAAATGTATGCACCTGTCTAATTTTGTTATGATGTATATTGCATGTTTTCTGTTAATCCAATAAACTTAACATCACTGCTGAAATACTACTGTCTCCATAAGGCATGTCATATATTAAAAGGAAGTTACTATCTTGAAAGCTCAGCCAATGCTAAACAAAAACCCAAAGAATTAAGAAGGGTTCCCAAACTTTTTCATATGACTGTAACACAAAATGTGTCACTTCATTCATTTGTTCATAGTAAAATCTATGTGAAAATACATGCATTCTGTGCCATAAAAATGTTTTTGGTAACCATTTGCCTTTAGAAAACAAATGAACAAAATAAATGTAGTTGTACCAGTGGACAAAATATAAAACGAGTCTAAAGCCCCAAAACAAAAACAGACTCCATTGTCAACACTAAGGTATAAATGGATATTACCAAAACACTACATATAATACACATACATGTAATATGATATAGCTGAAATTCAGATGATGATTCTAAGAGGGGCAGAGTTAAAACAGTTTTAAGTAATATACAGAAAGTGTAGTAAAATAGTTTATCTATTACAGAAAAAAAAACCTGTCCCATTACATTAAATGGTATTGTAGTGTAAAAGCTATCATTAGAATGGCAATTAAACTTCTTGAATTACAATATCATATTTGTGTTAGTTGGAATACACAAGTTACTGTACTTAGGTCAAAATGCTCACTTGTCTTACTTTCCCTCATATTTTTAAATATGCTGCAGAAGCTGGGTGGCTTGCATCCTAGTTCTGGTTCCATAAGTGAATTAAATAGTGCGAGTGTGTCCTTTTTCGTTTTCGCTTCGACCACAAATACTTTTACACTAATGTGGAATATATGTCTTTCAAAAGCAGTCACTCATATAAAAAAAAAAGGATTTATAAATAAAATAAATGAAACATAAACTACAGAAGTGCATCAGTGAAGCAGGATAATTTAATGGATTACTTTTCCAAGCTGACACATCTTGCTCATCCCCACTTCTACTGTAGGCTGTAGTATTGTTTTCTCAAAATTTTCATCCATTTCTGAAGAGCCTTGACTGGGGCAGAGATCTTTTTCATTGTGCTGTTCAAGGAAGGTGTGCACCCAACGTAACTCGCACCACCTCCTAACATAGTGGCGTATTCATTCTTGAGCCAAAAGTCAGGAACCAGCTATGAACAAGACGTACACTTCCACACTGTGCCTTTTAAATGAACTATTACATCATTCCAGATTTGTTTAAACATGTAATATATCTAATAAATGACATAACCCTAATGTAATATATCTAATAAATAGTCTGTCTTTAAAAGATTTTAAGACTAGGGAGTTTTATGTTGGGGGGAAAAAAAATCAATTTTGATAGTGATACTGTGATTGATTTTTATTTTGAAAGCATCTTTCAAAATGAGAAATGTTATGCATTACTGCTTAATATAATCTATTATCAAAAATAAATAAATAAATAAAGTGACCAAGTTATTATATTTGCCTTATAAATTTTTTTTACTGGAATATAACCCTAAATGGCTACGCAGCCTGGCGAGTGTGTGTGTGTACATTGTCATGATATGCTCTGTAAGGGATGCTATTTAAAACATAATTACACGCTAACTGCCATTATGCAAACGAATGCCCGTGCACTTTGAAAAACATCAGCACAGACACTTGGTGGCTATGCACTTGGGAGAGTTTTAGTTGAGTGTATTCATGAAATGAGTACTAAAATTAGCATGACAGAAAAGCAATTTAATTTGATCATTATGTGTGCTGGAAAGCGGACTGATTTTTTTTTCATCCCTTGAACATCAAGTCATAGTTTGTCACAGAAGTTTTTGTTCCACGAGCAGGAGATTCACACATTCACACAGACGATTCTTTCTTTTTTTTTTCTTGTTAAATACTCTTTATATGCAACACTCAAATTTTAAAAAGGTTATAATTTAAAAAACATCAAAACAATGAGTATGTGAATAAAGTATATTTAGCACAATGACGAGCTATAAAATACAATGCTAATTGAGAAGTGTGTTTATGTTTATGCAAGGCACAAAAGATGGTGGTCCATGACAGTTATTATGATGAATTCAATATTAGACTGTTAGGCAGTGCCAGTCAAAGCCCATTTGAAGCCCTAGGCAGGGTTGACGGACAACACCAGTCATTGTCCATAGTGGGTAGTCAGTATTATTTGACTTTCACAACCTGTAATTGGAGTGGAGGTGCTGCCCCCCTTGGTGTCAGGAGAATGTGCCCCTTTGTAAATTTTAGGAAATGTCTGCAATTTTACTTTCATAAATGATGCCCACTCCGCATTATCAGAGTTCGATGACCTTTGTCCCGCTTAATTTTCAGAGAGTGTGCCTCTCAGATAATGCCACCCTAGGTGGCCACCTATGTCGCCTAATAGATTGACCTGCTCTGCTGTTAGATAACATTTTAAATATTATTTACCATGAAGTTGATAAAATAAACAAATGTGCTCTTATTCAACTTGAGTCAAAAAATTGCATTTTACATTTTTAGAAGAGGTATGTTTTGTTGTGTTTCATGGAATTGCCACATACTGAAGTGTTAGGTGGAGTGAAGACGGTAAATCAGACTGGCGTGTGATCTGCGATGGCCTTGTTTCTGCCTTTAGTTTATTACTGCAGGTGTCCAAATGAAACATAAAGGAATGAAGTCCCAATCCAATCTGAGCTGCATATACATTACCAGATGGGCCAAAGGAATTCATATAAAGTGTTCTTAATAAACTTGCCTAAGTCTGAAATGTCACCAACATTTATCAAAACAGCAATTACAGGCAATGAGAAGTATTTACTAAATCAAGTTCATTTGTGCTTAACTTACATGAATGTTTCTTATTATTGATTTTTTTCTCTCCCTCTCCCTTTTTTAATCCCCACAGCTGATGATCTGGTAAATTAAAAATGACATTTTGAATACATTACAACTGAAAATAGTTAAATGAAACATAAAAAATAGGAATGATACAGGCCTCTATGCCAATATATGCAACAGCTTTCATTATAAAAGGCACTGCATAAAATAAGCTATCCATGAATAAAAGATGGAGTTCCATCCATCTTGTTTTCTTAAACCTACTTAGTCAAATACTGGGATGTGGGGATCAGGAGACGCTCCTGGCAGCAATAAGTGGGAAGCCAACCAATCTTAGAGCACACCCAAAGACAACAAGGCAGCTATTAAACGAGCAGGAAGCAACCCAACATGGGCAATCACACTTAACTACGTGCCAACATCTGACAAGGTATCACACATGATGGTGGCATAACGATTATAAGTATCCCACAACTCAGAAGGAAGAGCCAGACACTGTGTAGGAAAGACGGTGTCACACTAACCAGCGGAGGAGATGAAATGGATTATAGTGGATTCTAGTAGTGTACTTGCAGGTTTTCCTAACATAACACCTATAAATAAATGGAAATCAACATTTTAGGTTTGTTTTCTCCATAAATATTTATTAATGTTAAACTATGTTTTATGTGCTTCAGCCGCCTGCAAAGATGAAGAACGAGTCACAAAAGTATTATGTTATTTGGTAACACATTCATGGAATGTATAAAGCTCAGTGGGAGTTGGGTGGTCTTTTGGCCTTGGAACCCCCATAGGTTTTTTTTTGTCCTCACTGGTCACCTGACCATAAATTTTGTTATTACGCTGGACATTATGATTTTCTAGTGTTCTAAGTAACTGTTCTTTAGTTTCTTTTGTAGCTCTGTATTGTAAAGCACTATTTAAATAAATGTTGTTGATGTATTATTGTGGCCAAAGTAATCCAACGCCTGCCTGCGACATTCCTACTGCTCTGTAGATGAGGGATCTAAACGCAAAAATGGAAAGCAGCTACAACACATGTGTATGCAATGAACTATTTTGTGTCTTACACTTGTAAATTTAGAGAACTTTGAAGAAATCTGTTTTCACTTTGACATAAATTAGTCTTTCATTTGATTAATATGAAAAACGGCAAATTAAATCCACTGTGATTCAATGTTGTGTAACAATAAAATCTGAATACTTAAAGGTGGTGTTGTAAGAAAAATGACAGTTAAGGTCAATTGCATTAAAACACGGCAAACATGAGTTTAGTACTTTTTTAAATGAGTTTGTTGTAGTGTATAGAGAAAACTCAAAATCATGCTGGCTTTCCCACACATTGCGGAATGCAGATATTCACGATCATTTCTTTCTTTCTGACTCCTAATTGCTGAAGAGAGTATGGCTTTCACCAGTGGATACCATGTAACCACACATTAAGAAAGCGACATTGAAACATCGTGGCACTATAACATGTCCAAAAACATAAGGCTCAAAAAAGATAAATTCTAATCATTTCCCAAACTTGCTTTTTCTACAGAATGAGTCAAGATTCCGGTATTCGCATTGATATTCTGATTGCTCATTAGCCAGATGTTTACATCTGTTTATTTTGGCAAACCACTGGGGCACAGTCAGAACGATCATATTCTTCATTCAAATCCGTTCAGCATTAAGTCACAGCGAAAACCTGTCACTTAAATATTTACTCCAGTTCTTCCGACAGAAATACCTTGTTTTCCCTTTCCATCAATTTTATGTTCTAAGGGGTACATAAGAATCATTAATGCTCTTCTAGGTCTGTAGGAGTGTTTTGGATCAATTCTGGCAGGTAGGATTGTGAACCACGAAACAACCTGGATGTAGCAACTAAAACGAAAAGGGAATCCCAGAGAACATTTCAGTAATAAGACTTCGGTTAAATATATTTTATTTGCTAATACCTTTGCAGTTTTGTTAAAATATTACTTGGCATCTTTAAGCGAACAAGTTAATTGTGATTAAGGGCACACATCTGACTTTTAAATCAATGCTCTTGTTTATTCAAATGTCTATAGGGGATAGGGGCAATTTAAATTAGATTAGATTAGATTAGATTAGATTAGATTTAACTTTTATCCCCAAGGGAAAATTAACACTTTCAATTTAATTTTAATTAAAATCCTTGAACTTTCAGGATCGTTTAGAAAAAATGTGTAGGAGCAGTTGAGTCAGTTCAGTAAGCAACAGCTAACTATTGTGTTTGACTCAAGAGGAGTAATCTGCTGAAAAATGTTTAAGAAGAGGACACCTAGTATGTCACCCTTACTTCAGGTGTTTGAAATTTTTAACAGTATTAATAAAGTGAACTTTGGCACTTACAGCTCACTAGTGATGCCACTAAAGAAAAAGATTAATCAAATTAGAAAAAAAGGAAGCATTTCATCATGGTGGCCATGTTCCTGAAGCAGAGGCATTATTATCTTATATGAAATGAATGCATAAGATACTAAGTCACCTTAGTTAAATAAACTCATCCCATGTTCTTCAGGACCTACTGTACAAATTCTGCGATCAAGTCTTGAGGCCTGCAGTCTGTCTGTCCAGTCTGACAGACAATTTCTATGCCCCATAAAAGTAACAAATGAACAGCTCTGCCACTATACAGCATTTGTTTTAACTTGCTGTCAATAGTAGTAATCCATGTGCTTGAAATGTCCTTATTTTAGATACATTAATACAATAAAATATTTACTTCTGGTCCACCTAAAAATTAAATACATAAACAAAGCAATATTTCCACTTTTTTGCAAGGCAAATTGAATGCTTATTACACAGGCTAAGTAACGTGCTTTAAAAATTAAATTCTGATATAATGAACGAAATTACACTAGCGTTAAAAAATTAAGTAGATGAAGAGTATAATATAGAGATTTGGATTCATTCTGTTGAATTGTACAATGTGTTGTACAAAATTATGCTATAAAAAAAGTTTAAAATAAATTATTTATTGTTTCTGATGTTCTTTCATTATTTCTCAGGATTAGGGAAAGTATGTAATAATGCTCATCTGATTTTTATAGCAGAAAGGACAGATTCACACTTTGAAATTCATTTCAGTACACTGCTATTAATTATTGGTTGTCTACATTAAATGTTATTCTTTAGGCTTTTTTTTGTACATGAATTTTGTACTCAACATTTTATTTTTACTTTGTTTTCAGTTGGAGTTTAGATTATTTAGGGAATTCTACCGACATGCATCCAGAGGAAAGAAGTTAAATTTTGCAGGCTCATCCATAAGGTCTTTGGCATCATCTAAGTATAAAGAATATGTAGAAAGTAGCTTCCTCATCATAAATATAATATTTTTGTTTGTTTTTTGTGTGTGTGTATGGGGTTAATAGTGAAAAACAATGACTCAGTCAGAATTTATTTCTGAGTGAAACTTAAGTGTTTCATTCTGCAAAAAAAAAAAAAATCATAAAATAATTTCTGTTTTGCTTCAAACTAAATTTTTACCTTTCACTCAAAAAAGAAAGGGGTGTAGTTTTTGCCAGAAAGCACTGTCATGTATTAATTCTGCATGCGTCTGCCTGCCAGTTAGTATTCCAATGAAGATCTCTAGCGAAAAAAAAGAAAACTGAACTGGGCATGTCCTCAACTAAGATAAGACAATTGTTAAGCGGGTGGGGCGGAAGAGACTTTCCATGTATTGAGTTTTCATGTGGAGAAAACAGAGTAACGTGTGTCACACACGCGTGCATGGGAGGCAGCAGGGGAGGTCTAGTTAATGTTGAAACTCCAGTAGGTGGGGCTAATCATGTGTACTAATGCCTCCTCTCCCTCTTTGAAGGAACAAGTAACACCTAGTCCACTTCCTCTTCTGGCTCCAGACCACACCCTCCAACAACCTCACTTCCACCTTCTCCTTTAGATGACCCGCCTCGTCCTCCCCCTCATCTGTAAAAACCCACCAGCTTTGCTCTGCAATTCAGTCCTGTTTTGTGACTACACGGCAGATTATTACGCATCTTTTCCCTTGCAGCGATTCTACAATATATGGGGTGGATCCCCCAAACCGTTATTGTTGTTCTTTGCTTTCTTCATACGTGCAAAAGGGGGAATTGTGTGGAAAATATGCAATGTGTCACATTTTTAAAAAATGCACTGCACTCTTCTATGAGTGATGCAGTGGTAGCGCTGCTTCCTCGCAGTAAGGAGACCTGGGTTCGCTTCCCGGGTCCTCCCTGAATGGAGTTTGCATGTTTTCCCCATGTCTGCATGAGTTTCCTCCAGGTGCTCTGGTTTCCTCCCACAGTCCAAAGACATGCAGGTTAGGTGCACTGGCGATTCTAAATTGTCCCTAGTGTATGCTTGGTGTGTGGGTGTGTGTGTCCTGTGGTGGGTTGCCGCCTTGCCCGGGATTTGTCCCTGTCTTGCGCCCTTTGATGGCTGGGATTGGCTCCAGCAGATACCCATGACCATGTAGTTAGGATATAGCGGGTTGGATAATGGATGGATGGATGGATGGATTATTTGCAGTACTCAACTGCAGAAAAGAACTCAGGTAAACATAAATGTGTGAATGGGGCTTTAGGTAGCACTATTACCTGTTTTCCAAGCAAGAAAACCTTTTAAATAGAGATCACCTGCAAAATTAATTTTAGTGTCACTTTCACAAAACAGTATGCAAATTGAGCATACCTGTTGTTTTGCTTATGAAAAACAAATGAGAAACCATCAAGCAAAAATACTGAAATAAAGAAAACTAGCAATTAGAGGGTGAGTGTGATGCCTTAGGTGGAAATTAAAGGAGTTGTCATGGAAAAAAAGGACCACCAGATAGAAAAGGGTAACAAGTGCCAAAAGAACATCAGAAGTAGAGTAGATGTGTGTTACAAGAAAGTCAATGTTTTTAATGTAACCAAAACCAGAATGTGAGACAAAAGACAAAAATATCAGAAACAAAAGAAGAAGGTCAGAACTGTCACTAGGAGCCAGAATAACAAAAGAGACGTGAAGAATACTGTAGTTTGTTTTTAATTTGACAAGAATCCCAAAACTTTCATGTTGAGGTTTACGTGCTGCCAGGCTTTATAATAATGGCACCATGGTATAAGGGATCACATGATCAACAACAATGCATGGCAATTTTAAACACCATGAGATAAAGTATAAGATTTGGAGAATACTTAGTATATAAGAGAAAAGAAGATACATATTTGGTATTCTGGCTTTTGCTCTGCTTTCCTCAGTTTATGACTCTTTCTCCCTTTGTTCTATTGGATTGTGATCATTGTTAATAGTGATTTGTTTGTGTGTGTGTTCTTTATGTGACAGCTTACTGAAGACTGCAAATTAAAACCAACCCAATTCAAGAGAAGTACTCTGCTTGTTTGGATAACACTTGCGTTCTTTGTTGGATTTCCTGGAATGTTGAAATATGAGGCCAGTTTGTTAAAAGCAGCAAACATTATGGTAAAAAATTCTTGTAACTAAGTAAGTAAATTTTGAAGTTAACCTCTGTAGTACTAGGGTGTTGTACCGTGTTAGCTATTGTGGATGAAGTGAGAAGTCATGCAAAATGACAACTTTATTGGCTAATTAATAAGATTACAATTTACATTCTTGCCTGAAGAAGGGGAAGGAGTTGTCTTGATGGCTTGCATATTATAATCTTTTTAGTTTGCCAATAGATAAGGTCAACCCCTAAAGAAGAAACTGCTTGAAATTGATTTCCAATACATACAATATATTATTTAGGAAAGGCAAGCAATTGACAAAACTAGATAGGTGACGTTTCCTGCTCCTGACAGGTGGCTATCGCTGTATCAGGTCATTCAAGTGCCACATACTTACAATAAACAAGGCATTAAAACACTACTGTTATTTATAAAGTTAAATACTAAAGTGTACTGCAGGTCCAAACCCCATCATATCCTGCTGTTCAAATAATTATCTGGCGCATGGAGAGAGAATGAATTATGCGATTTCACATTTAATTCACTTCCCACAAGCAATTTGGGAATGAAAAATGACTTGTTTTACCATAATTATTTACATATTTTTGGTTTCAAAATGCTTCTGAGCATTTGGCTGCAATTTGATACAACTCAAGAGAAAACATTGACAGAAAACTCACAATCTTCAAGGGTAATGCAGGCAACAAAAACTGAGAGAACTTTATTCTGAAGGATTAATTACATTTTGTACCCTTACACCTAGATTTGAATATTTATATTTCAAAATAAAATGACATTCATGCATGTATTATTTTTCAGGCCATCAGGAGTCACTATTGACCTTAAGATGCAATTCAAAGGAAATGTTTAATTGCATGAAAGGAAGGCAATTAAGCCTGGCGAGAAAGATTTCTGTATTAAAGTCAGAAAAAAATCAAGACTTATTGTTTTGTGTAAAGTTGTGTAATGTAAGAATTTACAGTTTGTGCCCTATGACCTCACTTATTTGTTGTCTTTATTCTTATACCGGTATTGTACAGTACATGTCTTTGCTATTTTCTATTTCATTTCCAGCAAAACTTAACATAATATTCTCCCTCAATACCAAGCCAGAGCCTCACAACATTTTCATAACATTTAGAAAATTATATTTTTATCATTTTAGAATATTTATCTGTCTATCTGTCTATATATATATATATATATATATATATATATATATATATATATATATATACACACTAGGGGGGGCAAGCCCCCCTGGCACCTTTGGCGCTCAACCCCCAGTTGTGGAATAACTCGACCTTCAGGTAACTAAATCACCTAAATACAAACATAAGTGTTATGAATAGATAATTTTTTTTAACAGTTTGTTCCTGTGAAAGAATGTTTACTGGATCAAAAATAAAAACCACAACTTTCTTGATATTAAAAACCAAAACTTTCTTGATATTTTAGTTTATAATTTAAGAATAAGAATCTGAAAATCTAACAACATCACATTAAAGTTTGATAAATTCTGAAAAGAATGATACCAAACATATACATGTAGGTTTTAAAATAAGCCCGATTTAAAGCGTGACAAAAAACGTGACAGAAAAATGTGACATAAAATCGTTGCACTTTTAGGCTTAGGATTTTATATAGAGAGAGCAGATATATAAAACTTGGTATAGAATTATATATATAGTATATATACAGTATAGTATATAGTTTACTGCCAAATAATGCAAAGAGTATGTGACATGTGTTTTGCCCTTATTTGGGCTCATCAGGCATACACACTCTACTGCTCCCCTTGCAGGGATCAAACCTCGGAGGTCAGCCTCAGAGACGAAGTCCCTTAACACTGTGCCAAGATGTGTAGTTTGTTTATTTGACAGCCTGTAGATCGGAGTAATTACTTTCATTGCATTCGTTGTCAGAGTCCCGACCTGATTGTATAGGTGGTAACGCATGTGGTTGGTCTGCCATTCAGCAAACATCCGCCACAGGGCCCTCTTCAGTTGCGAGAAGCAGATCATGGAATGTTGCATAGTTTACTGCATTATTTACATTATTTGACAGTAATCTCATGTGAGCAAGCATCAGATTTGAACACAAGACTTTCGATCTGTGAGGCAGCAACACTAAGCCCTGAAAATGTCTGTGTGGATGTTGATTAAAGCTACTTTTGAGGTGGACAGAAAAAAATAAAATAAAAATAAACAAAAAAGATACATAGAAGCACTGCACATAGTACTAATGATTTCTGTAAAGTTCTGCATACTTTATGTAGCACATTGTTACAATCACACTTTCACTTTAAGTGTTCATGTGTATCATGTTATTTTAGCACCCCTTTAAAATCTGCACTTCTAAAGCAGAAAACATTGCAGTGGGGTTAATTAAACCTGACACAGGAGTTACTGCTTGGCTAGATTAGGAGACATTTTAGCTTGAAGAAGAAACGTGGGCCACAAGCATTACCTCCATTGTTTTTTGACCAAGATGGGAACTACAGTTCACTTTCCTCCTAGTTCAACAGTCCCTGCTGGTAGTGGGCTCACATACCACTAATACTTCATTATGGGGTCCCAGATGCCTTTTCCCACTTGTGACCCCAGCCTTACTATTTGCCACATGTGTTCTATTTTTAAAGAAATAAAAAATAGAAAAACTATTACATTAAATATAATTTTAATTGAGTTTTGTGGAGCTCTGAAGAGGCTTGTGTTCTTTGAACCTTGCAAAATTGGGTTTACCAGTGCCATAAGTGAAAAAAACATAGGTTTGAGGTTTTTTTATTCGATAATATTTAAAAAATGCATATTAATATTCTTACTTTTAATCAATATGTGTCAGGATATGTTTATGTTCAATTTCAATTTAACAACTTTGATTTGCTTGATTTAAAACACTTTACCTGTATGCTACAAATTTTTAAATAAATGGGAAATTAATCCAATAATACAGCACCAGAAACAAAACATGTTATAAATGAAAACGTTTATAACTGATCAATTAACCAGTCTCAACTCATGTGTCTGCCACTATGTACTTATGATCTATTCATGTAGTCCTACAGATTTGTATTTAAAAGAATGGTTTTCAAGTTCAGTCCTGGTGGACCCCTTTGATTGCAAATTTTCGTCCCACAATCTTCTTCTTTTGCTTTTTAATTGGGCTTCTACCTTAAACAAGCAAGCTGTTATTTTCCAGTTTCAGTGCTTTAATGCTATTTCAAAAAATATTAAAAACTGGCTTGCAAAGCTTTTATTATGAAGTAGAAATCATTTAGAGTGTATGTTCTACAAAGGAATAATTTAGCATTTTTTCTCTTTGACATTTGTTTTTTAAGACTTCTATCGGAATCATCATGATTTTCATTGTTTTGTAAGTGGTCTTGTTATATTGTCCAAAATTTACTAGTGAACACATTAGTGGAACTGACGCTGAAGTAGTTGTAGCCTATGAGCATTCAGTGTCATTTGTTTGGGTGTTTGCTCTACTCGCTGTTAAATGTCACTAGCTGAAATACCCAGCATCGCCCAGGAGGAAAATAAAGTTTTTTTTTAATTGTTTGAGAAACATATAATTTAAAAAAAACACAACTTTAAAAATAAAAATAAATTAACAAACAATGAAGACTCACTAATGTGCTTGTCGTTCTGTCTTGTATGTATGTTGTCATCCAGCTGACACTTGGAACCGGCCAACTCTATTTAATTTCAAAATCAACATGGGCACGGTGCTGCTCACATGTAAAGAATGCTGGCAGTCACCTCCAGTTCGCCCTCTGGTGGTCGTTCTGAGTGTCAACTGGATGATAACATGCATACAAGAGCGCAAGGTCACCCCCCACCCTACCCAGAAGGGGGTGGGTTAGGGTGGATTTCACCCGAGAGTATTTTTAGTCAACTAATGAAAAACGTGTACCAAGTTTCATGAAAATTGCTACAGCCGTTCGGAAGTGATGGTGGAACATACATACATACATACACATACACACACACACATTGACTTTTAATACAGTATATAGATTATTAGGACACAATTGAGGAAACAAATTATACAGAAGAAAAGTAAATGAACTGGAAAATAACTGACGAAATTCAAGCAAATGTGATAGTGAAACAATCAGAGCAAAACTCTGTATCATTAGGGGTGTCCCAGGACTAAACTTGAAAACAATTTCTATAAAATAAATAGTATTTTAAATAAATATTAAATATAAGTTAACAAAACATGAATGTGCATTGCATTTAGTAATCTATTGTATATAGTAAAAGGAAAGCATCTTACAACATCACTGTGCAAAACAAGATAAGAATATGATTATGGAAGTTGTGTATATTTTATTACATAACAAATAGATAGATAGTCAAATTAATAAAAGGAATTATTAAGGATAAGAATAAGCAACACATGACAAGAACAGTTTTTCTGAACAGTCAGCATGGGTTCAGAGGAGGGAGGTCATGTTTCACCATCATGCTGGAATTCTTGACTTTCAGAAAGCATTTGATAAGGTGCCACATGAGAGGTTGGGCATCAAACTAAAATAAGTGTAAGTTCAGGGTGATGTTTGTAGATGGGTGAAAAATTGGCTCAAACACACCAAAGCAGAGGGTGATGGTGTGAGGAACCTCATCAGAATTGGCTGATGTTAAGAAAGGCGTTCCAGAGGGGTCAGTGCTACGGCTGCTGCAATTTTATATATATATATATATATATATATATATATATATATATATATATATATATATATATATATATATATATATAAATGATTTGGATAGGAATATAAGTAACAAGCTGGTTAAGTTTACAGATGATACCAAGCTAGGTGGATTGACAGATAATCTGGAATCCGTTATATTATTACAGAAGGACTTGGACAACATACAGGCCTGGGCAGATTTGTGGCAGATGAAATTTAATGTCAGTAAATGTAAAGTATTACACGTAGAAAGTAACCATGTTAGGTTTGAATACACAATGGGAGGTCTGAAAATCAAGAGTACACTTTTTGAGAAGGATTTAGGAGTCATAGTGGACTCTGTGCTATCAACTGCCAGACAGTGTTCAGAAGCCACTAAGAAGGCAAACAGAATGTTAAGTTATATAGCACGATATGTGGAGTACAAGTCCAAGGAGGTTCTGCTCAACCTTTATAACGCACTGGTGAGGCCTTATCTGGAGTCCTGTGTGCAGTTTTGGTCTCCAGGCTACAAAAAGGACATAGCACAGCTGGAAAAAGTCCAGAGAAGAGTGACTAGGCTGACTCCAGGGCTATAGGGGTTGAATTATGAAGAAAGATTTAAAGAGCTGAGTGTTTTCAGTAAGATTAAGAGGTTTTTAAAATTACAAAGGGCATTAGTCCAGTGGATCGAGATGGTTATTTTAAAATGAGTTTATCAAGAACACGGGGACACAGTTGGAAATTTGTTAAAGGTAAATTTCGCACAAACATTAGGAAGTTTTTCTTCACACAAAGAGCGATAGACACTTGGAATAAGCTACCAAAGCAAGACTTGATATTTTTCAGAAGAATTAAGTGAATAGAATAATGCTTGTAGGGCTGAATGGCCTGTTCTTGCCTAGATTGTTCTAATGTTCTAATGATAGTAATTTATTTTATTACTCATTATTTTGGTTGATGCCTTTATCCAAGGTGGCTTACAACTTTGAGATAAAATTGATTACATTTCATTTGTTTTTCCAGTTGGAGCACAGGCAAGTGAAGCGACTTGATTATGATCATCCAACATCAGTAGATTTGAACCCACAACCTCAGAGTTTAAAGTCAGTCACTCAGTCAGTCATTTTCCAACCCACTATATCCTAACATAGGTTCACGGGGGTCTGCTGGAGCCAATCCCAGCCAGCACAGAGCACAAGGCAAGAACAAATCCCCGGGCAGGGCGCCAGCCCACCGCAGGGCACACACACACACCAAGCACACACTAGGGACAATTTAGAATCCCCAATGCACCAATCCTGCATGTATTTGGACTGTGGGAGGAAACTGGAGAACCCGGAGGAAACCCACGCTAACACGGGGAGAACTTGCAAACTCCACACAGGGAGGACCTGGGAAGCGAACCCAGGTCTCCTTACTGCGAGGCAGAGTTTAAAATTCAAAGCCTTAACTACTATGCCACATATTTGTCCCCAAAGGGAAATTAAAATTTGCAGAGACTCAAGAATAATATAAATAAATTTAACAAACCACAACCCCCAAACACACACAAGAACTTCTCGCTTGGATAATAAGAGAACTGCTGCTCAGGCATGCAGTTGGCAGTAAAGTGGTCAGATCTGCCCAGTTGTGCCATAGATTTATAAATAAACCCAATAACATTTGGATAGACCAGATCAAGCTTGTTGTGTGCACAAATGGAACTTTCTGATAGAAATTTGTTCCTTCCAAAGATCCCTTGGTTGAAGTCACTGGTATTTATAGCATCGGAATGATTCATCACTAGAGTATTGGTAACAGAATGAATCATTTCTGTTGCTGAATTAATAAACACTAACAGACCTGATCTTCCTATGCAGAAATGTGGATGCATTAGGTCTGCATTTCCATGCCTGGATTACACATATCACTTTTAATTTTAATGTGCTTGCTTTTTACTATCGTTCATTCACATATTGTGAAGGTCCAGTCACCCTCCTGCCTTTTCCACGCAGTCTGATCATGAGATGAAACCTGTCCACCAATTAAAATAGCATCTGAAACAATTAGTTTAAGCTTGTTCTCTTCAATACACAAAATACAACAGTACCTGAACTTGCCATGACTCACCATGAGATATAACAATTCATCCACCTTATTTAAAAGCAAATGAACAATTCTCATTATATCGAGGCGGGCCAGATCTGAAACCTTTCTACCTTAATTTTATCCTCACTCCTGATCTTTGCCCTTTCCACCCTTGAACAAGCTGCGATCCTCTGATAATGTGTAACAGAGCACCTTAGGCAGTCGTGAAGACAGTGCTACCAGCTGAATATAGGAAAATGTAATATATCCCACTTTACATCAGAGTCTCTTATATTGTCAAATGTGTGGAAGAATAATTTTATGGTAACAAAACATTCATCTTAAAGAAATAGCATAAAGGGTTAATACATTTCAGAAACCTATTCAGGCATGTCAGGAGGCCAGATATGGGTCAAGTGAACAACATAAAATGTACTGAAAGATGACTAAGAGATCGGATGACCTGTATTCAACAAAGCTGGACAGCTGTTGTATACACAGAAATTTCAAGGATGGTGGCTCAGCACCAAGGATATAAGAGTAATAAGGATATAATACTTTTATTTTATATAAATCATTTAGGTGCAAACCAACGAACCAACCAGAGTAAATGTATGCATTGATTGACACTGTATGTAAATTCAACAGTTTATAAAGTGAACCTAACCCTAACACCTAACCCTTTGTTTCTCTGACCATTCTGATCGTGCTGTAGAAGGATGCTCTCTCTTCAGCATAGTGCTGCAAGAGAATAAATGACGCTATAAACGACTTTCCTCCTGCTTGGTTTCTGACTCATGAAGTTTTACCAACTTGTCCTATTACAGGATAAGTTTCTTTCTTTAATTGTTTGATTTCTACCACAGACGTTGCAGATGTAAGGTAACCTTCAGATCCTCTTCAAGCACTTTGTGATATCTCTCAAATTCACAGTTTGTTCGAAAGGCGGTTGAGACAAACCAATGCTTGGTTTTGCAATCACAGCTGCATACTGTCAATTTAAAAACACTTAAAAATTTATAGTGAAAAGCCAGGCACCACATCACATCTAACCTGAACATTAATACCGGTAATTAATAATTGTTAAAAAATCTTTTTCTAAAACTAGAAAAAAATAGAGAGAGGCTGCTGTAAAAGGCTGCTGTTTGTCTGGCGCCAAGAAGTAAAATATAGGAGGATGAATAAAGCTCAGTTCTAGCACTTCTTCTAGACTTCCCTGCTTCCATCCATCATCCTTGATGGCATAGCATTATGTTGTGCAAGACACTCAAGATCTTCTTCATTCTGAATTACTCTGTATCTACAGGTGTGGGGCTATGACTACACAAATTGGGACAACAGCCTCCCAGCAGTAATCTACTCAGTGCAGACGCCTGCGACAACTACCCCCTAGACTGAAACACACTATGCTGAAGTTTACGCTCTTAAATTTAGGCCACCCACCCCGACTCTGATTTCCTTCTCCTGACACATCTCATCTCTAGTCTGGTGGAGTTTCTTCCACCTACTAACCAATATTGTTCTGGCCTAGGCCAGCATGGAATACTGGTAACTTTTCCATTGTAATGTAACACTATACCAATAGCTAGGTGCAATAAATAAAATTAAGTTAGGATCAAAAGCAACTCTCACACATAGTTTTGGCACATCATTAAATAAAGACAGCCACTTTGCTTTAGTAAAAGTAATTAGTAAAAGTACTTATATATCGGAATGTCTGACACCTTATATTCCAAATCATAACCTCAGATCCTGAAATGAGTGTCTTCTTAGAATTCCAAGAGCAAAACTTAAAAGAAGTGGTGAGGCGGCCTTCTGCTGTTATGCACCTAAAATCTGGAATAGCCTGCCAGTAGGAATTCGCCAGGCTAATACAGTGGAGCACTTTAAAACACTGCTGAAAACACATTACTTTAACATGGCCTTCTCATAACTTCACTGTAATTTAAATCCTGATACTCTGTATATCCAATTCATTATAATAACTATTCATGGTGGCTCTAAAATCCGTACTAACCCCTACTCTCTCTTCTGTTTCCTTTTACGGTGTCCTTTTGGTGGTGGCTTGCGCCAACACCATCTACTCAAAGCGCTGTGATGTTCCAACAATGATGGATGGATTAAAAGCCAGAAGTCTGTATGACCATCAGCATCAAGTGACTCCGTGAGAACCCTAACTACAAAGAGGACTATTTCATTTATGTTAGGTAGAATACCCAGAGGGGACTGGGTGGTCTCATGGCCTGGAACCCCTGCAGATTTTATTTTCTTCTCCAGCCGTCTGGAGTTTTTTTTTTTTTTTTTCTGTCCACCCTGGCCATCGGACCTTACTCTTATTCTATGTTAACTAATGTTGTCTTATTTTAATTTCTTATTTTGCCTTTTATTTTTCTTTTCTTCATTATGTAAAGCACTTTGAGCTACTTTTTGTATGAAAATGTGCTATATAAATAAATGTTGTTGTTGTAAAAGATAAGGCATATTTTCACATATTGGTTACTTCATGTTGTTGTCAGTATTCTAACATATGAAGGCAGCATAAGACGGTCCTCATAGTTTAACACTCATCACTGCATTCTGGACATATTGTGAATTGTTGAGTACAACTGCTTAACTCCTTTAAATTATAAGCCCATTTCTGAAAATAGCTAAAAGAAACACATAATGCAGAAAAAAAGTGACTGGAAAGACTAAGCAACAGTTAATTTGTATGCTAGTCTAAATGAAAAAGACAAATTTCTCAAAACATCTCAGCATACAAGCCAACACAATAGGTTTGCCAACGAGACATATATTGGCTTGTTTTTATTAATCCCACATTTCCATCAACCATTCCACACAAAATGGGCTGGTAGAAAACAGCCAGATTCATCAGACTGTGACTGATACATTTTTGTGTCCGATGAGCTCGAAAAATGCATGAAATAAGCTTTTCCTCCGCGATTTGACAAATTATAAAAAGTGGACAGGTAGCCATATTAAGTTACAGGAAATCTGATTGAAATGTTTAATTCATGGGATCTAATTGAGCAGAATATTAAGCAGCTGGCAGCAGTAAAAGTGGCCACAGCTGGAGACTAAAACATCACCACTAAACCTAATTATAGTTTTCATGATGCCTTCCATGTCTGAAAATCTAGACTTCTTCAATATGGGTACCTGGGAAAGACATTAAATATATGTAATTGGACTTGTGTCTCTAAGAATAAGATGCTCCATGCGACTTAAACATTTCACTCCCATTCTTTAAAATTTCTGTATTGTTACTTTGACAGACTTGTTGCAAACACTTGATGAAGAGGAGAAGGGTATTACAGTAAAATATAAAATAAACGGCAGGAATGTACTGTAAGCATACTGTATCAAAACTGAATGTAATAATATTGTAAGGATATGGAAAAATCTAATTCCAGCGATTGCTTATCAATATCAAAAAGGAAAAAATGAAAAATAATTACTTAACTAAAAGCTGTCTGCTTTTTCAACTGACGGAGTGCTGTTTGTGAGATTACATTAGAAAAATTATTAGCGTTAAATAGTTTCTTGCGTGTACGCCCTGCTTGTCACTGCTGTGCTTGCCATTTTTAACAGCGAATTACTAAATACACATAAGAAATGGAGAAGTACCTTCCACTGCATTTAAAAACGTGTTTGCTCCCCTACCACCCTGACTGTTATCACTGAATCTGTGATTGCACACAAACATCATCGCTTTCCCTGTAGTGCTGAGTTTCTCGAGAAATACTAGTTTACACCTCACATTTACAACAACCATAAACTCCACTTCTGCTAAAGGTTTTGATGAACTATTTTTGCAATTAGCCATGAAAAAATGGCATTCTTTAAATAAGACTTGAGAGTTCTCGATTTATTAATAAATTTTAAACTTCTTATCAGCAGTGGAATTGCATAGCAAATCTTAAACATCTGCTTAGCTTTTTACCTATGACTGCTATGTCCAGTTTAGAGCGTGAAGTCTAGGAAACAGGAACCCTAGTTGAAGTGCGAGTGCTCGCAAGCAAACACCAACACTCACTCACTCATACAGGATCAGTTTAGAGTCATTGATTAAACTAATATGCACATCTTTGAGATGTGGGATGAAAACTGGAGAAAAACCCACATGGGTATGTGAAGAACATTCAGATTCCACAAAAATATTGATCAGGATAATTTGAGGATTCTGGAGACAATGCGGCAGCAATGCTATCCTATGTGCCAACCGATACTTTATAAATTGACATTGACACTTATTTTTTAAGTGACCAAACGAGGGTATTGTTGTTTGCCTATGCCAGCAATCTATCACAATTTCAGCAAAAGCACAACATATGAAAACAGTGAGACATAAAAAAGCAACAGGCATGCTTTATCAAGCAGAATTCTTATGATTTGTTACCTGCCCCAAATGGAAGTGAATACACAAATGTGCCTGGTATCTGCTCTGCGGCTCTCTTGTACCATAATGGGAAGTGGTCTGCATTGAATACGCCTTCTTTGTCTTCAGCAGTCAGGAAGTCTCTTGAAACAGACAAAAATTTCAGATCATTAAAGTGACCTACTTTGTACAGAGCTGGACCACATAATTCTTGATCGACTACCAACTTTGTTACCACTAAGAACTTTGAAACTCTTTAACACATTTTTAAAAGCACACACTCTTGAAGATTTCAATGCAACATGTATAAATCATTAAGATACTTAAATTCCTCAGTGATTAATTCTGAAGGAGTATCCTACTCACATTCATCTGTGTAAGCATATTCTCAACTTTTAAGTAGATTCCCAACTTGATGAGGGTCTTACTTCACCAGATATACAATGATACAGTATGTGATTCTGAATGGGACAGGCAGGTTTATTAGGGTACTCAAAAATGAGTTATCCTCAGTCCTGACTAAGCAAACTGATGAAATATTAAGTCAAATTCCCATTTTCTACTTCTGAGTCCTCATTGTGTTTTGCCTCCCTGCAATCATACTTTTTACTTTCTTGAGTATGAAGTATAGGGAAAGTATTGTAATTGTCCAAAAATCCAGCCTCCAGATTTTGATGAATCTCGATGTTTTAAGCCTCCCTGAGTTTGATTTAATTTCTTGTAGTGAAAGTATTGTAGTCGTCCAAGAATTAAATTTCGAGATTTTGATGAATATCGATGTTTTAGACCTCCCTGAGTACGTAAAATACCATTTTTAGAATTATGTCTGTGTGTGTTTGTAAACTTTCACTTCGGTCAACCAAATTTTGCATACAAGTATTAGGTACAAAATGTAGATTTCTATCAACTTTTCAGCTATTTCCATTAACCGGAAGTGGTGCTTTATCGTTTATTCATGCAGCTGCAGAGTCAAATTTATTCAACTTTATTTTTATAATAATTGTTCAATATATTATAAATTTGATTTGCTGTTGATGTTTCTGTAATTTACATAATATCCATCCTAATATGAATAAACGAACGCTCCGTATTATACGGACGGAATCCCCAAACGTCCAAACTACACAGCATATGTGAAGCACATTACAGTGATACATTATTAATGGTTGCTAACAATACTGTTCACTTAAACGACGCCAATCTCCCATTAAAGCTGATTTGCCATGACAATCAACAAATCCCAAAGACAGACCATGGACAGAGTCGGCCTTTACCTCTCTGAGCCTGTATTTAGACATGGAGAACTTTATGTAGCCTTCTCAAGAGTTCGGCATTCATGTGACGTTAACGTTAAGATTATAATAACTCCATACCAAGGAAAACTCATTCACGGACAATACGCCATCTATACTACAAATGTTGTGTATATCTGTACTTCCGATATACGTCATCTACACCTTTACACTCCAATGTATCTCATACATAGATCTGCACATCTATACCTACATAACATAACAATTAAACTGCTATTGTCATTTACATATATTACATAGACCTACAGATATTGTGGCAGTGAACATGATACATATGTAACAATCACCAAGAAAGACAATAATCTCTATCAAATGTATTTCGGGTTACCCAAGACCAGGGGTCGGCGAGCGAAGCGAGCAGGGGGAGGAGCCCCCTAGTAAAAATATAGTCATGGTTTTGCGGTTTACTCCTCAAATATCCATCCCCATATCTGAGTATACTAGAACGTCTAGGGGAGACCACCCCTGATTTTATATATTTGGATTACTAGTGAAAAAAACATTGTGATGGGTGATTTGATCAACAGGACAATCACAGGCAGGGAAAGGTGGTCAGAGTAAAAGATGGTTCTGTAATGTCCTAAGGGAAAATGGGAAGCATGAGCAGGGATTATGCTAGTGAAGAAAGTAGAGCACCTCCAAGGGGCACTGGATATTATATAAGGGCTAGAGGCAAGGGGCATCTAGGGAAAAACAGAGCATATACTGTACTACATATACTGATATGTGATGCAAAAGATTAGGCCAAACTAGAGACATTTCTCTCCTAGCGACAGTGTTGGTAAGGGATGGATGGTGTAGAGAGTTGTTTTAAACAGTGTCCTTGATGTAAATAGTTAGTGGGTCCTAGTGTAAAGGAAAGGTTAAAGGGAATGGCAAAAGGCCAGGAGAGTTCATCAAAGAGATTAATTGGCAGTACAATGGTCCCACATGGTGCAGTTGGCTCCCTGGTACTTGTTGAGAAGAACAAGCAGACTCTAAGACACTAAGGTCTGTTGTTCCTTTAACTGTTCAGTGGAGCACAGATGTACAGACCTTTCTTTGGTCATTAGAGGCCACCTCAAGGCATCCACAGGACATTATTGATCCTGAAAGTAGATCTATGGATTGTCTAAAAAATAACTCCAGTGTGAGATTTAAAAGCCACTCCCTGACTCAAGCTCACTGTGCTGGAAGCTGGGAGGTGAGTTAGAAAAATGTCTCAACTGGCAGACTATAGACAGGTACTTAAAGCCTTTATAATGACTCCTAGGGAGTTTTGTGTTAATTCATTTGATATTGTGTGTTCAATAAGAAAGAAAGAAACAAGCAAGCAAACCAAGATTATATTAGTACTTACTGGTTCGTAAGCTGCTCTGGAACTACAAATAAGTTTATTCTGGACAGACCAGTACGAGTTCCTAAAAAGGCAATCTCCACTCCTTTGTCAGAATTTCTAGGAAAAAGTAAGAATAAGCATATTTCACAATGAGGTTGATGTAATCGGTATTTCATTAGAGAAACCATCAAGTCAGACATACTTCACGAATACTGAAAATACAGTATGTTATGGGAACAATCTAAAGAATAAAAGAGCAAGACACTAGTGAAGAGAATTTTTCTACAATACACAAGGTTCAGTTTAAGGCAATTGCTAATGCAAGGATAATGAGCCTCGTTAGGTTGTTATTCTGGCTTTATTTGCAGACAAACTGATGACTTGTTAATAATAAGTCTTACTGTAGCAGTGCATTATTAGTGCATTTTGTGGCAATTGATGCAATGTTTGTTGTGTTGCTAAGGTCTATAAACATAGTCATTTTACATAAATGTAATTCCTCTGTTGTGTAAATGGCGTTTCAAACATGCATTGGAATTCTAGTGCACTAGGGCGTGTTCAATGCTTCTAGAAACATCTGTGGAATTCTCACAGCATGAAGAAACATTAATCAGTAAAGACACAAAAATGTTAGTTGGCATAAGGAAATCTAAGGACTATTAAGACCATCAACTAAACATAGATAAAATTCAGTAAAATGTGGAAGCGTATAAAATGGATGAAGAAATGTATCTTAGAGGAACTCCTGGAACACCTTTTTGTGAAATTGAAGAGAATTAATTTATTATTTATTTACTATTATCTTTAGAACAAGCTAAGTACATCTGCTCATAGCATTTTACTTCTCTTTATACATTGGAGGGAGGGAACTGAAACATTTATCCATACTATTGCATCTAAAATAACCAAACTGCGGGGAGTTAGCACTTATCTAGTACTGTAAATCTGCCTGGTCTATCCAGCAACCAGCAATACTAGTATAAACAAACATCACGTTTAGAACTGAGTGGCAGTTTCAAATGTTCATGAAACATTTGTAAAATGATCAGGAGATGGTCAGAAAACTGTATGCCAATGTTCCACTTGTAAGATAATCTATCAGTCCAAGCTTCTAGCAGAAAGACTACTTCCTAACTAGCTTAATTAACACTTTGTTTTAAAAGGAATGGCTAAGAAAGTTCTATTATATACTTACTAACAGGGGGTAAAAGATTACACCATAATCTAAGTATCTATGTGAAACTGATATTTTATTGAAATTACGTGGGTGATAAACAAGACCAATAACTGTAGCTCTTACAAGTTAGGTCAATTAACAAGCGTCATTCTTAGGAAGCCTGTATCAACAGAAATAAAGTGTTTCTAGCACCTGTCTATAGATATGACACATGAGTAATTATAATGAAAATATATATTTTTATTGTTATTTTGGCATTGTCATCTTGTCACTATTTTGTATGATAATTTTCATTGGTGTCTTGCCATTTTGGAGCCTTGGAATTTGGGCATTCTTGAGCACATGGTGCACATACTATCTGAGGTTATACATGCATTAAACAGCATCTAAAATTTAACAAATTAAAGAATAACTAGAAAAAGACTTGTGCTTGAGCAAGCAGTTTAGGAAAATATACTGTTATTATTTATTTATTTTTTTGTTCTTGACTGTAGGTTAGGTGTAGTCCCTTTCATTTTGTTGAACGATTTAACATCTCTTGAACTGACCTTTTCTAATGACCACTAATATTCTGAGTATATTCTGATATCTGAGTTTTGGCTCTTGTTCAGAAAGTGGATGCCACTTGAGACGGCCTTCCCCTTGCCCAAACACTAACCGTAAGGTCAATAAAATAGGCCCCTGATGTTAAGTCACTATTTTAGGGTTAGAATGATAACAGAAATGCGAATCTTATTTATATACCTAATCTTAATTATTGTGAAACAACCAAGTGGTGCCCGTGTGAAACAACCAAATGGCGTCTGCTTTCTGAACAAGACCCCTGAGTGTTTTCTACAATTAGGTAGTAAGCATTAGGAGGCAACTCCTTTCTGCTGATGAGAAAATAAATGGTAGGGCCTACTTCCTGCTGATAATCTTTTGTCAGATCTTGCTTGACAGGAAGACAGGTGGCTGTACCAAATGTGGCTTTATGGTATAGCGGAGTCCACGGTGGTTGTGCCATTTTAAATAAGTAAATACTGTATGTGATAATGTGGGGTGTAGGTGTATATGGTAGAGTGGCGGAAAAATTCAGTGGTGTTAACTGGGGTGATTGGTTGAGCGTGTATTAATGTACAGGCTCGTGCGATTCAGAAGATTGCCTCATTAGCGCTGTAATCAGTGCTAGCAAACCTGCATCCCTTGGAAATGTATAAAGAAGCCTGAGCAGGAAACAGAGAAGAAGAACTGTGAGCAAGAGGGTCGTATCAGGGTACCTGAGCCAGTGTGATGAAGAAAAGGCAGAGAGGTTGGTAACCCCGCAGAGGAGCGAGTGATCTGCATTCCAGGGATGGATCGTTCCCCGCTGATTTTATAGAGGTGTGGGGTATGATAGTGAGGATCTCGATGGTGCTAAGAGTGCATACTGCTGTAGCATACGAACGGGCATCCCAGCCAGGGAAGAGTATGGATTATTAACTAGACGGAAGGCCCAAGAGAAACGTCATTGGCCAGCTGGGCAGAAAGATTATATTGTGCCCAGCCGGTATAAAATAATGGAGGGACCAGAGGAAGCCAGAGCTTGGGAGTGGGTCCATTCCCCATACTCAAGGTGGCAGTGGTCCTCATGTAAAAGCCCAGTTGGAACACCTGCAGGGGTGCTAGGGAGATGTAGTCCAGAAGTGCATCCCTCTGGGAGTCCCTTGAGATCAGCAGAGGGCGCTGTTGGGAAAGGTCCACTCTACTTTTTCTATGACCCGGAAGTGCTTCCTAGAGTGGACGGAATGATACCAGAAGCATTCCCGGGTCTGACATAAAAGGAAAAGTTTTAGTTGGGAGGTAGCGGGCAATACTCAGTGGAGGTGAAGAAGGAGGAAGGATAAGAAGACCCACCAGATCATTTATTGTATACTTGGTGGCATATTATTATGATAATTGTTGTTGTTGTTGTTATAAAGATCATTCATAAGACAAGAGGATTGGGAAAAGGTCCAAAACAGAAGAATAACAATCTTTATTTTATTCTATTAAACGTGTGGTGCATCGCTGGGACTGCGGTTTGGAGCTCTCTCGCGCCCTCTTGTAGTCACATTGGAAAATGGAGGGACAGCCGGCTTGAAGCGTTTGGGCAAATGCCGATGGGATGAGAGTCGGGAATGGGGACCGCAGCTGCATACATGTTAGCTGGCCTGCTGTCATGAGCTGGGGAAACAAATGAAGAACACATTCTGGGCTCAAGAGACAGGGAGTGCAGAAAGTACTTGATGACTGTATGGAATATTGTTAGATTATTTATTGGATTTTAACTCATAGATAGACAGTTTTTTTATGGATTTTTTAGATATTTATTAAAAGAAGCACTGCACTTTTGTTTGGAACACTATTGGCTGAGAATTAAACAACTGAGCATGTTTTACCTACTTCTTGCTGATTGTGTGTGTCCTCATTTGCCCGGCTCATCTTCAGTTCTGGGTTTAAACTGCTAGAGACAATTAAGATGACCCGGACCATCATAGTCATCTGTTGCTTCGCTACACTGCATATTTGGGGTATTTTGTATACGTCTGGGAGAGCACAATATAGCATGCTTATGTAGCAGCCAACAGCAGTTAAAATAGAAATAGACCTAACTTAATGGTAAGATGAGCAGAAATGTCCATGAATCTGATTGACAGTCATAATGTTTTATTTGTAGCCTAATATGGCAATTCGTATTTAATTCAGACGTGTACTTGCCAGTCTGTTGCGATGTTATGTCTTTAGCATGTGGATTCATAACTATATGTGCTGACCAAAAATGACTTCACCTTTTGCAACCACTTTTGCATGTTAGGAAAGTCTGGTTCATAGTCCAGACTCCAGAACTGACAACACCTGTTCCGAGTTCAGCTTTCAAATGTAACTCAACATTCAACAGAGCAGAGATGGGTGATGACTGGGATCAGGGAGAACATATTCACTAGAAAAGGATTATTAGTGAAACTGAAAAGTTGCTTATACTTCCTCAAAACTGTGGAATCTCAACTCAAATTCTTCCCTCAAATCCTTCAGCACTTCCAAAAATGCTGTGCTTCATCAGTTCTGCGATATCTAAGAACACACTGTGTATCAGGAATATACAGTGATGTCATTTTGATATGGAGTCCCTCTCCCTTGGAGTTTTAGAATGCCAGTCTGATTAACCAGTGTAGTTTTTCAGGTTTGGTTCATCTCTACTTCTCTCTACTATTACATTGAAGAAAGACAAATATTTCAGAGGGAAACCTCATAAAATGTTCAAATACTCTTTTGAAACTCAACAATATAACATTCCTATATATTGTTCACTACTTGTAGAAGCCACGTGATAACAAATGTGTAAACCATAACTCAGAATTCACTGCCAAGAGAGCTGAGGTAGATTTTGACTCACTGGTAGAAACTCTGAAATACAGATGTGCTCCAAACTGAATGAACAGGAAATACATTGATAAGGATTTTTAAATTGTGTTTGCCCTTCTCAAAACCATATCCCGCACTACAATATTATAAGCCTAGCTAACAAGATGGGAGTTGTCCCTAAAAGCTTGGCAACAATGTTTAACATGCAGATGATAAGCTGTTTTAACTGCAAACTAGATTTGAAATTTAAAGCTTAGGGATTTGCCAGTAAGAACTCCAAAGCTTGCCTTAAACAGAAGCACAAAAAAAAACTCTCTCACAAACCAAAGTTAAAAAAGAAATGAGTCAGACTTCCTGTATAGTGCTAGAGGCTTTAAAATAAGCAGTTTTGTTTTATTGATGTTCAACTGTGGAATGTTTACGAATACCCTGGCACTGACATCAGAGAAGAAGGAAATAAATATGCTGTGTCAATGATTAAGAAACCTTCAGAAGTGACCATCTTCCAAACCTATAAATGAAGAGTTTGAACAACATTATGTTGGTGACTCAGAAAAAACATGTAGGTGGCCCAAACACAAAGCCTTAAGTGATACCATAAGAAAAATGATGTAACAAAACAGAAAGTATAGACTGCATGCAGACAGAGAGATTGGCAATGATTTGTACACGGCTTATTGAATGTTCAAAGTGAACTTCAGACCAGCAAATGAAGATCATGACAGCAGTTAGGACTGAGTGTGGCTAAACTAAAACAACAGCCATTTTTACAAATCTTTCATGATCACATAAACTGATTTATATTTCCTAGTCCAGGGGTGTCCAGCTTCGATCCTGGAGGGCCGTTGTGGCTGCAGGTTTTCTTTCCTGCCACTTTCTTAATCAGTGACCAATTTGTGCTGTTAATTGACTTGGTATAATATTCTTATTTATAAGATTTAGTCCTCTGAATTGCTTCTTTTCCCTTAAATGACAGCCAAACAAAAATGAGATATAAAGTGAGCAAACAGACGACTAGCTAAGCTGGGGCCTCAAACTCCAACCAATATCATTCTAACCAGTTTCTTAATTAAAATACATTCTCATTGTTAATTAAACCCATTAATTAATTCCATTTCCAAAACCGTTGTTTCTTACTTTCTCGTATACAAAGTATGGGGAAAGTATTGTAATCGTCCAAAAATTCGATTTTGAGATTTTGATAAATCTCGACGCTTTAGACCTCTCCCTGAGTCTGATTTAATTTCTCGTAAGGAAAGTATTGTAATTGTCTAAAAATTCGATTTCGAGATTTTGATGAATCTCGACGTTTAAGACCTCCCTTAGAATTATGTCTGTGTGTGCGTGTGTATATAAACACGAAAACTTGAGTACGCTTTCAGTTAGGTCAACCAAATTTTGCATACACGTATTAGGTACAAAACGTAGATTTCTACAGTATCAACATTTGAGGTATTTCCGCTAGCCAGAAGTGGTCATTTTTTTATTCATGCAGCTACAGAGTCCGATTTATTCAACTTTACTTTTATAATAATTGTTCAGTATATTATTAATTTGATTTGTTGTTAATGGTTCTTTAATGTATACAATATAAAATTATAATCATTGTCTTGTGGTCTACTCCTCAAATATCCATCCCCATATCTGAGTATATGCCCTGTCTAAAATGTTTTGGGCACCTGAGCAGGTCAACATTACTGACACTTCCCCTTTCTTTATTTTCAGATATTTTATGATGGTTAGCTGGTCATGAGTTGCTGCATTTTGTATCTTATTGTTATTTGACTACTGATTAAGGAAAAAACTAAAATTTAAGGTGTCCGAGTCTTAAAAATCATGTCAATTAAAATGAAGGCAAAAGAACGTAAGTTCCAGCAAAAAGTTGTCAATAATTAAGAAAGTGTTTAGAATGAAAACTTGCAGCCACCAGAGCCCTGCAGGATCGGAGCTGGACAGCCGCTGGTCTCTTTCACCCTGATCATCATCATGAGGCATTTTATAAGGCGAACAATAATAAAATAAAGTAGTGCAAAAAAGTCTGCAGAGTTACTGAGTAATTCTAACCTAAGGAAAACATTAGGTTTCTAAACAAATACAGCAAGTATTCTAGTATAAAATCCTGATAGAAAGAAAAATATTTAAAGAAGTCAATCATTTGTTCCTGGCCTCTCTCATTTAATCGACAACTCCTTCACATTACCCTCAAGTCAAACTGATATGTACACCAGATAAGGAATCATCATGTATTTGCTGCACTCAGTTCATACTGGAATTATTATTCCAAATGAGCAAGCTCAATCATTTTAAATGCATTTTTTCATGGAAATCCACAATGGGATTGGGTTTTTAGTGTTAAGATTAATGGATCTGGGGATCTCAAGTTCAGTCCTGGGGTTCCACTGTGATTGTAGATTTTAATTCCAACCATTTTTAAAAATCACAGGGTCATCCTTATTTCTCAAGGATCATTTGGCTACCCCTCTTCTTTTCTTCTTTCCATTCAAAAATGTGCTAGTATGATATTTACAAGCAAAAGAACTTCAGATGCACAGAACATGCTTTGTCATAGCTTCAAAGTCTTAGTTTCTTTCACTGTTTTTTCTTTTTTCTGTTTTAGTCCACCTTTTTCTATCGAGTTTGCTCCTGCAATTGGATCTAAGATTGAATAGTTAGTGACTAGCAGTGCAGACACCACAGCAAATGACACTGAATGCAAAATGGAAGCAGCTACTTCAGTGTCATGATCATGTGGGTGTTAATGGGTATGAAAAGGCTACAGCATGATCTCAACATTAAAGAAGTGAAACATATTAAAAAAAACAAGACAAAGAAAATGCACTCACCTCAGTGTAACACACACAAATGCTTACAACATTAAAATAACATTTAACAAACCATTTTTGGTATTTCTGGATTGAAACTGAGAAACGGCTTGCTTGATGAAGGCAGAAAAATACAAGATAGTTGGGATGAACGTATGCAGCCACGGTGGTCTATTGTACTGAACTTGAGAACCTCTAGGTTATAGCAATACAGAATGTGTTTGGTGGTTGTATTATAATGGTATTCTTCTATTGTAAGGCATATTTAAGGAAATAAATAAAATTTTATATATAAAAAGAAAATCCACAGTGGTTGCACCACTCATGTAAGTTTTACTGATTAACCAGGACATTCAAAATTCATGTTGCAAGATAGCTATCAAAACAATCTAGTTAGCAGAAATCTCTGTCTAACTGTCTTAAGATGAAAACGGATACAGAGAATCACCATTATAATGATAAGTGGTTGAAAATCTATGTTTTTAAAAAGCCAACATTTAGAACTGCTCTGCCAAACTGCCTGATCTGGAATCGAACAGTCGCTATCATAAAAGAGTACTGGCTAAGCACAATAAAGCCCTCACTGATGCGGACGTATTAAAAGATGCGCAATACAGGCATTTCATTGGCGCTTGGTAGTGAAAAGCAATGAATACATTTACTGAATCTGTGAAACTTCCTTTCTCATCTGCAACTGCTCTACATTGTGTTCATCCCTTAATAGAGAACATAAAAAGCTGAGAGATAGGTGGCGTCAGTCAAGCTGGTCGTATATTCTTACCACTGATGAACTTACAGGAAGCACAGACAATACATTTTGTTAGAGCAAAATTCAGTGAGGAACAGCAGTCACATGAGTATGGGGGTTTGTGGACACCTGAACACCTGTGGTAAGTGCTGTTTTCATGTTATTTATAACTGAAGAACAAAACGTGGAGTGAATTATTTACTTTTGTTATGAATACTCTCCTGTACCTTGTGTGCTTTGCTAAAATGAATTAATCCCCTGCCTTTTTCAAACTGACAGCATGGCTAAAGCTGGTTGGTTTCTGATTTCCCAAAGTAGTTATTTACCTTCAGCCGATCACTTTTAAACTCAGTCTATGGCATAAGAAACCAGGATAAACATGAAATAGAACACATGCACACACAAAAACTCTCATCCATCATAAATAATCCAGTTTTTTAATTCATTGATAAAAAAGGGAAAAATGTGAAACCATATGCCTTTGATCATGAATCCCTCTTTTATGATGTCAAAGGCTAACTTTAAAACTGATTAACTAGAGGTATTCCAGGCACAACAACAAGCCGATGATATCAGATCCACCTTCTGCATCTGCCTTATTTTACAGATAGGTGATGTAAGTAGATTCTAAATAATTTAAAATAACTTACAAAATGTTTTGAAGGATGGCTTGGGGCCATCTACAAAGAGGGGTTATTCCAGCTGGCCATTAGAACTTACTCAGATTTATTCAATGCGAGACTGGTCCAGTATGCTTCCAATGGGGCAGTGACAACTGCATCAAAAAGCACTTCTTGAATTAATTCTTTATCACCTGCAAAAAATGCAGACAAAATGAACTGTTCATGTTCTCTGCCATAATATAGACTAGGCCTTGTCACTGGAGAAGAAAGGCATTGAAACTGTGAAAAACAATACAAATAACAGTGAAGTAAAGTACAGTCAAGTGATAAGGCCCTTCATGCAGTTTCATATCTGAAGAAGTTTATTGTAATTTTCACTCCACGGTATTTAAACATGTAAATGAAGTAGTTTTCAGAAGGATAAACCTCCAATATCTTCATGCAATCTCATATGTGAAGAAATTCATACTATTTTTTCACTCCACGGTATTTAAACTAAATATATGAAAGAAGTAGTAACCAGGAGGATTATATTTATCCAGATTATCTTCACAGAACGTTAAGTCTCTTTAACTGACAACAGATAAAGGCAAACAATAATTTCAAAAGGTATTTAGAATTATTTAATATGATGTTTCTACCAGCACAGAATAATTGAAAGCAGTCACAATTGGCCCAGTATGTAAATAGGAAAACCAAATGTGCTGGGAATCAACCATAATGAACAATTAATATATTATGAATTTCACATTCTTTTGATGCCTTTCAAATAAAATGTTGGAATTTTTCACTTCCATATACAGTACATTAATTCAGATGCTATTAAGTGAAAACGTATACAGTTCTATGGTTTTACATATTGGGACAATCATCTAGTCCACATCAAGTCCTAAAGTTAGATACATTTTGCCTTAGTTGGTAAACAATACATACCAGATTTTACTTTTTCAGAAAACGATGCCACAGAAATAAACCAAAGCAATGTGTGAAAATGTAAGCACAATGTAACTCCTTTCAGTTAAGAAAGTAATTTAGTGCCATGTAATTCTAATGAAGAGTATTTAAATAGTTGGTGGTCAATACATTCTCCCATCTCTGTATAAAAGCAGAATTCTTGGAAGGTAGGTCAGAGGCATTCTTCTTCTCGGCGACACCGTGTCAGGCACAAATGATATCTGTGATGATCTCACAGGAGCAACTGTTGCTGCTTATCAGGCTGGGAAGGGTGAGAGAGCAGTTTCTCAAGATTTTGATGTCTATCACTGTACAGTCTACAATTAACACAGTTTCCATTTTTTATTGGAGTGATCATCCCAGCAAGTTCACTCAAAATTCCAATACGTTTTAATGAGAAATAGCAAAAACCCAGTAGCTACATAAGGAGATCTACAGAGTAAATGTTAGGGGATTGAACATTTCATAGTTATGGACTTCCATTATTAAATTCTCTTTATGCCCGGGCATTCTAGATTTGAGCCCATTTGTGCAAAATAGAATGTGGACTTTGCAGCTTAATAATGATCAGGTGAACACTTGTAAGTCTACATCGGAAAAGGCAAAAAGAAAACAATGAAATTTAGAATAGCCAGGTCAAAGTTTATACTCCTGCGGTGGGTTGGTGCCCTGCCCGGGATTGGTTCCCTGCCTTGCGCCCTGTGTTGGCTGGGATTGGCTCCAGCAGACCCCCATGACCCTGTGTTCGGATTCAGCGGGTTGGAAAATGGATGGATGGAAGTTTATACTCCAACTATATTTAGATCTTTTGGTGGGTACTTAAGAGACAATGAAATGAAGCACAGTCGTAAGGAAGAAGGGGACAAAATTACTCTGATATGATAATAAACGTATACAGACAATAATTATTCCTAGTTACTGCAGCTAAATTTAGTTTTACAAACTACTGAATGATGGAGTGCACTTACATTTTAAAACATAATTTTTGCATGTTGTATTATTTTTTGTTCAATAAATGATGAAAAAGTAAAAAATGTGCTACATATTCTTTGTCACCTTACTATATTAGATGTATCTCATGTTAAGACTAGATTACTGTTCTGGACTTGATGATTGCAAAATCATAAAATTGATTCAGAATATACTTACTTTTCATGTCTTTATTATTTTACTACAAATACCACAAAGAAAAAAAAAGGAATGTTACATAGTTCTTGGATTGTACATAGAGGACATTTTTTTCCTTCTATATTAATATCTGCACATACACTGTAGCAGAGGCTCCCTCCCAGTAAGGTAGAGCTTGATGGCTTCAATCTGCGATAGGTAACGGTGTTCAGGGTGTACATCAGTGTTGCAGTACGTCCTACATTGTGAAACAGACACAATTTAACCAATTAATACAGAGGCTGTAATGTTAATAAGCTACCAAAAAGAAACACTTTTAACTAAAAGCAACAAACCACTGGTACAACAGTCTACATCACTGGAAATGTCTGTTAGGTTTACTGTTGTACTGTATAAAGTACATTTTTAATTTAATCACATTTATTTCTTTTAACAGTCAAATATCAGGTATGAAAACTTAGAACAAAAAAACAATGTTTTTGAGACTACCATTCATCTGCCAAGGCAACATCTGGATGCTCCAGGTCATGTAATCCTAAAATATGAAAAGAGTATAAATAATTAGTGTGTTATCTGAAAAATGATCCTGTTGTTCATTTAGACATTTAGTTCATTTGGGTATGACTTCCCAAACAGGAAAAATTTTTTATATATACAGATGTTTTATATTTTTATTTCCAAATGTATATTTCATTGTATTTTATGTTTTATTTAAAATATAGGAAAAATTACAGTACTCATTATAATAATAATAATAATAATAATAATAATAATAAATATAAATACATCAGAATAAATAGAAATTAATTGAAAACAAATTATGACAAATAGGGCATATGGAAAGACAAGATCATACCACCATGCTGCTTTAACATGCACGTCTAACAGTAACGTGCAGCTACATACTGTAAGCACACCAGCAATAGAAGCGAGGCAGATTGTTATTTTTTACATTTTCATCATTCTGACACATTTGGTGCCCATGCAATCAAACTAAAACTTCAAGTCTAAAGCGCAGAAGGTGTAATAGGTATCTTGCATTATCTGATTTAAATCCAAATGTCTTGCCAATTTTGCAATAATTTTATTCCTGGAGTGGAGACCTTTATAGGCAGCAGAATGCAGAAGGTAGGAAATACCCAGATGGGTCCACAATAAGTCCACATGCTAGGATAGGTTGGATCAATTGAAGATGCAGTACATCTTTAGTATGTAAAACACCTGTATTTTCAATAGAAAACCTCACTTAAACATTAAAAAGAAAAACAAACGTTATATACTGTAAATGGAAAATGAGCTTGATACCTAAGAAATGCAACATGGCATTTGTTGTGTCATTCTTTGCCATATTCAGCTTTCATAAGAAAAAAACACTGAAATTCTATTATGAGTTGGACCAATATGTGTCTTGTTGCATCATTTGTAGGTAAGAAAAGGATCAAATGTATGATGCTTCCTAGACTAATTATGAATTGCAGTGATGTATTTCAGAAAATAAGTATTTCTCTGTAGGTGAAATCAGCTATTGTGAATTCACTGATTTGCAACATCACATCCACCCTTAAGAAGACTCATTCATCTGCATCATTGCTCTCATCCTTTGGAGGTACAAAGGTAATTTTGATCATATGGCCTGAAAGTCTTGTGTGTGCATTTTGCATGATCCACTTGTGTTTGAAAGAATTTCTGCCCACAGCACAAAGATATTTTGCTAGACTCCAAATAAATCTTCTGTGAGTGAGTAAGCAGCAGGTTTTGAGATGCACTGGACTGGTTTATTACTTTTGCCGACTGTTGCTAAGATAGAATCTAGAACTGAGAAAAATTGACCTTACATCCTGGAAGCATGGGAGGACATTAATCACTAATCAGATCAATAGGTTATCCCAATCACATATCAATCACCTGGAAAATCCTATCATCGGATTTTAGCAGCATCATGTTGAATCAAAGATGTTTCATCTTCTAACCTGATTAGTTCCATTCAGAATCCAGACAGAACCCCAGATATGTTTTATCATACCTTTTTCTGGTGTAATTTCTTTGAACCTGGGTTCAAAACAAGTATAACCACTCTAATTCTTGCTAATATTGTGCTGTTTTAAATATACTTGCCCTAAAACTAACTTCACTCTTATTGGCTAGTTGGTTACTGGTAAAAGGACAACCCATAAACCTTTATTTATGACACACTCACCTAAGCCTGGTAGGCAGTGATTGTAGACACATTCTGTTTTAAAATACCATATATTGCTTGAATATTTCATATCTGCAGACTATTCTCTTTTTGAAGGGAAATGCAGTATTTTGAATTATGAAAACTGAAAGCAATAAACATTTCAAAGTAGCTGATTTTATCTATCAAAGAGAGGCACTCCTGTCTACGGAATCCAGCATTCTAGATGCTGCTTATGGGGATCTTTCATGTTCTCCCGTGTCTCTGTATGGGTTTTCCTCTAGGTACGCATGTTCTCAGCCCACATTCCCAAAGATATCAGTATAAAGTGAATTCCAGTTGGCCTTCTCTGAGTGTAATTGTGTGTGTGTGTGAGTGTCTGCGGCAGACTAGTGCCCCTGTGAGGGCTGCCTCCTGGCTTGTACCTGATGCTGCTGGGAATATTTCTGGTCTCCATGACCATGAATTAGATTAGAATGGTCTGTTTTTTAATGTTACATCACAGTCATAACCAAAAAAAGTTGGGTTGACTTTTAACATTCCTTATGTGAAATAAAATTTTAAAAAGTCTGAAACTTATTAAAATTTTCTGAACGAAGTTAAAAAGAACAAGAAAATTTGGATTGTTTCAGCAATTAACATGATTTATAATTTCTACAGGTTAAAAAAATACAGTTAAAAAGCACAAATTTTAATTCACTGTTTCAGCATGTTAAAGCGGAATATGTTTAACCACAGAGGGAATTATTCTGTACTAAATAAATAAGCTATTACACAAAAACCTTCTTTAGAGATGTAATGATTCATCTATCATAGAATCAGCAGTACTGCTTTTTTTCTTCATGAGAAATACACTTTCTTATAATTTCTGACATGCTCTACGGGTATCGAAATGGCCAAGTCACGTACACGTAATCATAGAGCAGCCAACATATGCTGGATTTGTGACGATGAATACTGAACAACTCTGCAGAGAGGCTCTGTTACAAGAATTGGGAAAACAAAGCGTTCACCCCACCCCTTTATCTGGTGGCCCGTTTGATCTTTTGGAATAAACGATGAAAAGGCAGTAAATGTCAGGGTGATAATTAAGACATTATATTCAATTGAAAATGATGAAGGGTGAGATGGATTTCAACTGGCATGCTTCTGCTAATGACTTTTAACCACATTTAGAAGATTATCTGTTGATGAATGGTCATGTTCTGTGAATGAAGCAAAAAACTGCGCACTCTTTTTTTCAAGTGTCTGCTCTCAAAAGATAACCTATAAGGCCAGGTTTTTTGCAGAATGGGAGAATAGGAAAATGCCAGTAACATATTTATGTTTGTATTTTAATATACAGCATTTTATAGGAAGCTCTCTACATACTCGTTGGTGAATGTCAACTTCTAACGTTTTTAATGGTCTTTGTGAGCTTCTATGGCTGCGAATTCCGTTTCTGCCAATTTGGCAAATATCATGTTTGTTAATTAAACCTTTTGCTTTAATGGACTCTTTGTTTCACATTATTTTTTGCTTTTGTTTTGATTTATTAAAAATCATCTTCTTAAGATCCCTTTTCTGTTTGTAGTCTGTTGCCTGGAGTGAGAAAGTGGACAGCAAACAAAGTAGGACCAGGAGATGAAAGAAAAATGCTGGTCAAAAACGTGCACGTGATCAAAACCAGAAGTCAAACCTTGAAGTGCCAAAAAAAATGTACTTGAAGAAATAGTCAATAGTAAATAGTAATAGAAATAATAATACGTTTTAATATCAGAATCCTCAGCACTTATATAGGCAAGGAGTGATGACACAATATTTCACATAACCAGCAATGGGCATGGCAACTGCAAACATGAAAAACACAAAAAATGGTGGTGAACACTATCCAAATTGTGAAACAAAATGAAGGCGTAGACATGTTACCAAACAATGTTAAAAAATATTGACATGGAAAATTACTGGTATATAGTCACGTATAAGTCGGGTCTTGAAACCCGAAAAATCGATCATAAAATCAGACCCCGACTTATACGCCTGTTTAAACATGCAAGACTTTTGCCTTCTCCAATCTCGCATTAGTTTTTCAGACACATCGAATTATATTGCAGCAGCGCATTTACCAATTTCTTTTGCCACTTCAACAACGTTTAATTTAAAGCCAGCTTCATATTTTCGTCTTTTTGAATGCTCCATTGTAGATAAGGGATGCTCTTTCGATAAAGGTGTATGAGGGTGCGAGATACAAAAAATACAAAGCAGTGCAAGCATGGCTTCGGAATAGTTCAGGTATTACTGTGTGATCATGTAGGCACAATGTATAGATAAAAAAAAGGCAGTGTGCTCCGTGGTTACTCTCTCAGGTGGGCGTTAGCACATCATAATCTCTTGGACCAATAGCATGAGTTTTATTATTTATACGACTGACATTATAAAATACCTGAAATTATACAGTAAAATCAAGCCCTGACTTATCCGCGGGAGAAATTATCCACAAGTAAATACGGTATTCAAATTTTATAAAACAGCTACAAAATATAAATTAGGTCAGTTAAGAAATGAAAATTCACAACAACCTCTTTGTAGGATTGAGTATTCTCATCTGTCTGTTTACATGATAGAAAGGCTAATGGTATTCAGCTAGTAACATCTGAATACAAATCACAAATTAATTTGAGCTTGGGTAATCCATGATGCTGTTTCAGTTGCTTTTGTTAGTTATTATTAAGTCTTTTCAATTCTCTTGTATCTCTTGCTGTTGCTGTCATGCTGGCCAAGTTACAGTGTGTCTCCTCCTTACTTTGGAACCGGACATCATAGCAGACAGAAACTTTCACTCCAGCGGTCACAGACATAGTGGCAGACATTTGATATATTTCACGAAAATCAGACTACCTGGAACCTTTGTGCATTTTAGAATGCCCAGAAAAGACGTTAAGGCTAGCACTGATTACAGTCACTCAGACTCTGACTTGCTTTTTATAAATGACAAGCCAACATGCAGTGAGTCAGTCGCTTTTAAAATTCTGTGATGGAGAACCTCCTCAAAATTAAATCTTTGTAGATGGAAAAACACTTTGAGAGTATGTTTGCATTTTCAGACTTTCATTTTTACTGTTCAAGCCCATTAAATAAACATTTATGCACACCCATCCTGGCATTATGGCACTGAGCAGCCCAGATGTTACTTAGGATGCCAAAGTTTGAATATTTTTTAATTTATACTTTAACTTAGGCTCTGATTAACCCTGCACCTCTTTTCATCATCACTGTGAAAGGCACTCTATATAGGAGCCTTTCGAGGAGCCAGAGTCGGGAGGAGGAAGACAAAGCTTGCTGGGAGAGGAGTGGAGGTGGCAGAGAAAATGAAAGAAGATGAAAAGAGAGAGAGAAGGGACTGAGCAGTATTGCTGTGGGTAACTGTGTACTGTGCTCTGAAGTGGGGAGCGGGAAATAGAGCTGCCCCAGGAAGAAATAAACTGTGTGTTGTTTATGCACTTGTGTCTCCGTGCCTATCTGTGTCCGGGTTTGGGGAGCTGTACGGCCCCGGTACAACACAATATATTTATATAATGTGGAAGCTGGCCTGGACACAGACAGGTAGACATGTTTAAATCACCCACAGCATGTTTATTATACAACTATTATTTACACAGGTGCACACACAACCCCAAAACTCCCGCAAAGTCCAGGCCTCTTGCCAATGCCTCTTTCTCTGGTCCGCCTTCACTCCTCTCCTCCCAAGCTCTGTCTCTCTTCCCCCCGACTCCAGCCATCGAATGGAAGGAGGCGGCCCCTTTTATCCCCTCCCGGACGTGCTCCAGGTGTCTTCCAACTATCTTCCGCCGGCACTCCCTAGTGTGGCGGAAGTACTGGCTGCACACCCAGAAGCACTCTGGGTGTCCCTGGTCTTCTTCCCCCCAGCACTTCTGGGTGTGGCGGAAGTGCTGAGGGCCAGGGCTCCAAAGGCATCGGGGCGCCCCCTGGCAATGACCATGGGCCCCTATAGGGTTGAGCTTCCAAGCTCAGTTCCCGTGGTCCCCAAAGCAACCAGGGTGGTCGCCCCCTCATGGTCTGGAGGAGGCGTGAGCCCTCCTCCGGTCCTCCCAGGCGTCCCGACTGGGTACCACCCCCAGCCACTTGCCACTATATATATATATATATATATATATATATATATATATATATATATATATATATATATATATATATATATATATATACAGTAATCCCTCGCTACTTCGCGATTCACTTTTCGCGGATTCACGACTTCTCGGATTTTATATGTAAGCATATCTAAATTCATAACGTGGATTTTTCACTGCTTCGCGGGTTTCTGCGGACAATGGGTCTTTTTACTTGCTTCCTCAGTTGGTTTGCCCAGTTGATTTCATACAAGAGATGCTATTGGCGCATGGCTGAGAAGCTACCCAATCAGAGCACGCAGTTAAGTTCCTGTGTGCTGCTGATTGGCTCAGCGACGGAGTGTTGCATTAACCAGGAAGTCTCATCTCACTCATTCATCATTAACGTGCTAATGCTTCAGGGGCTGTGTCCAAGCACCAACAGAAGATGCAAATGATTGCAGAAAAGGTAAAAGTTTTGGATATGTTGAAGGAAGGGAACAGCTATACCGCTGCAGGACATCGATTCTTTTTATTTAAAAAGGAGGAAAAGCATATAAGATCTACGGCCGCAGTGTCCTTTAACCAGGGTGCAAAACGAGTTGCAAGTGGACGTGATAAGGCTGTAGTCTGGATGGAATCTGCTTTAGGAATCTTTGCAACAAGGTTGACGATGTCATGACCGCCTACAAGCTGCTACGTGTACTTCGCTATACAGTAAGTGTAAACTTATCTACCGATTTCATATTGCTTAGCAGTTGTCCCTGTTTTTAATAGAGTAAATGGTGGGTTGTAAACAATACAGGGAGGTTTTAAAAACGTCCAAATACACGTTAAATAATTAAATAAATATAGTGTCCCTACTTCGCGGAAATTCAGTTATCGCGGTCGGCCTTGGAACCTATCTCCCGTGATAAGTGAGGGATTACTGTATATATATACATACACACATATAGGCCATGGAACTTTTCAAAGATAGGTAATAGAACAATTTGCTAGCAGTTGCCCTACAAGCGCTTCCATCACCTTTCCTCTGTATTTGCGTGTACCTGAACCTCTCTTCACCGGTGCCTCCTTTCTTGAGCATGTTCCTGTAAAGCCGGCTTCTCATACATTCTCATTATTATTACTTTCGTGGCGCCTTTCTTACCTGCTGTACAGTTTTATACCTTCCATCTTTGAAGACAACTCTCTCAGAGTGCACTTTTACTCTTCGTTGTACATTTCACTCTCACACTTCCTCTTTTGTTGCATCTCAAATCCAAACTGACCAATCACACCAAAGCTAAACTGACCAATCAGATTGCACTGAGGGACTGGGCACCTTAGAGTTTTATTGTATAGAAGATGATAATCTTAGTATCTCTGCATTTACAACAAACTGAACTTATGGTTTCCTGTCTGTGGCTGCCATTTGGCCTTTGCTTAATGTGCTTAAACATTTCTATAACTTATAGGAGTTGATCATTTGTTATGTTTATGAATGTCTGTGCCTTGAGATGGACTGTAGTCCGTTTAAGGTCAGCATCTTCCTTTTTACTCTATGCTGCACAGATCGGGTATACAAGGAACTGTGGCCTAAGTGGACTAAGCAAATTAAGATAGGCTAAGTAGATGTGTGTAGGGATAAAAGAAAAACAGAAAAGAGAGGAAAAAAATATGTGAATTGGATACTAGCAAAATGAATAAAAAGCATGAAATATCAATTAAAATGGAATAGGTGGATATATTTATTATTATTATTAGTAAACCTTTTAACACTATAATTTAAAAAAGTTAAACAGTAAATACAAGTGTTTTCAACTACATGTACAGTTATAGGCTAATGTGTAAATCAACAAAGATCAACAGCATAGGATACTGGAGTAAATGGACAGCCTGAGGTGACAGTATGGTAGAACTAGTAATAGTAAAATTGCTACAGAAAAAAGGAATAAGAATACAATTACGGTCAAATAAATTTAAATGAAAGCAAGGTGAGGTAAATCTTTAAGCAACACTTGGTGCAGTCCATCAATGGACTCAGAAAAAACTGCTTTCCTAAAGTTATAGTTATAAATGTTTCATATAAACATTGCATTTAACAGAATTGTACCCAATTTACCTTCTTCCACTGTGACATTTCCTCTGAAAAGATACTTTCCATGACCTCTGGATAAAGCCACTCCTAGACTGCAGAGATAAGGAAAGAAAACTCTAAGTTGTCTCCTTGGTGTGATCTACAAAGATTTACATGGAATAATGGAATAATAGCAATTTATAACTTTGTCTGAAGGGTTAACAACTAAAAAATTAGAGACTGGAGTTGCCTTCCAAGATTCTTTAATGACTAGATTTGAAATATTAAACATTCAAACCCTCTGCTGAAACCATCAAGCAATTTTAAAAATGAGGCTAACAACTAATAATTGAAGATGTTGCTTTATAACTAAGACTTGATTTACTTTATGGGGGCATTTTAAGGAACAAGAATGTTGAATATTCAAGGAACTTGTAATTGACAAAGCAACATCCAAATGGTAAAAATCATGTTTCTATCAAAGGGGAATGTCGGACTTCACAGCTGCTTAGCAGCGTACGATCACACAAACAGCTGGTTACTACTCTCTATTGTTTACAGAAGCTTTTGAAAATGTAGTACCATCAGCAAACAACACATCTGTCTAATTCCATATGCAAAACATCAAAGTAATTACAGTGAAGGTAGTAAGAAACACATCAACATAAGTCTGCCAGCTTAGAAGATTTGACATATGTCTGGGCTCAACACATATTTTAAACCCAAACACGATTTTTACAGTCAGATTCAAAGAGAAGTTAAGAAAATATTACCTAACCTGAATAAACAATCATAACAAGTAAGAAAAATAAAGTATGAAGTGTTTGTGAAGAAAAATAGTAATTAAAACAGCTCACTGACTACATACAAAATTAGAGAGAGGGAGAGACAGAGAAGAGAAGGGGGATTATAACGTGCTAATTATGAGTGCTTGTTTCAATGAATAGATTTAAGATATTTCACACGTAACAGAATAAACAAACTCTAGATTGAACACAGGAAAAACTATTAACACACCATCAATTGGAAGGTGGTGGTAACTGCAGCATGTTTGCTTGAAAATGTTCCAGTGCTGTTAAGGAGTTTTTACTGCCAAAATTGTGTGGCTTGGATGTAAAAATTGCGAAGATGCTTTGAATAAGTTACCTAGTGTATGGGCCAACATGACTCATATTTATAGAGAGTATGTACTGTATAAGCACGACATTATGCTCCATAATAATCATATTTGTAAGATGATGTATGGCAGTCCTGCTCAAGCTCACAACTTACTTTAAATAGTCCTAGTGACGCAGCATTAGCAAACTTTAAATAATTTATCAATATACACTTTATATAGAAATCTAAAGTTGGATTCTACTGACTACTTTCTCTTATGGTTCTGTGACTAGCTTTGCAATTACTCATTTTTTAAAAATAAATACGCTTTATTCATTTTTATCACTATGCAATAGTTAAAGAATAGTAAAAGAATACAGCTAAAAAGAGTAACGGCTAAATGTTTAAAGTTGATTTTAATAGGTTCGTGAATTTCAAACCATGAGATTCAGGTGCTGTCAGATCCACAACTCATCCTTACCTCTGTAAACTGAACGCAAAAGTTTTTATTTATGGTGTTTATTTGCCAATGACTTATTAAATTCAAATTGTGTTACAAAAGATCATTTCTTATTTGTATTACCAAAGAAAATATTATTGCATTGTGGGCAGCACTTATTTCTACTTCAAGTCCTCTAACAAACGAGATGCCATTTTGCTCATCAGAGGTCTTCTTCGAAATCCTTTTCAAGATTTTACTGCTTATACGAGGGACGTTCAAAAAGTTTTCGCACTTTTTTTTTAACTCTATTTATTAAGAATTTCAAAAACAAATTATACCACTTTTCTATATACGTTTCGTTTGCGATGCAATTTTACCAACTTTTTAATGCCTAATTACTACTCTTCCCGTCTTCACCATTTCCAATGGAAATATAAAAGTACAGAAACTTTTTGAACGTCCCTCACATATACATTTATGAAACTGACCTGTCCTTTCTAAAATTCATGTTTTGCTCACCATAATCTTTATTAAGTTTTATTTTAATGCCTACATTTTTAAATAGTTACATTTATTTTAGCTGCTGTGTTTGTCATGCTCAACACACCTTGTAACTCTATAAAGAGATGCTGGATTTGAAACCAAAGTGCACAGATACTTATAAGAGTAAATAAAGAAAACGAAATGATGGTAGTTGTGCTGAGCTAAATTGCTTTTACTCTGTGGTCTGCTCTTAATTGAAAGCATCAATTTTTTTGTAGGCATTATGATAAAGTGGTTAGAACATTGCTTCGTTAGTTTGATATATTTTTCGGTCTTTGAAGATAACAACACTAATACATATTTAATATTTATCCAAACAACAAGACCACAGGAATAGGAAAATGGCAAGAATATAGCTATAGTGATTTTAATAAATGGATTTGCTTGTTGTAGAGTTACAACAAACGGTTAATTGTCAATGTCATTGTTATTTGTACTGTAAAAATCAGATGGTGGTGATATTCCTACCTGAATGGTGTTCCCTTAATATCTGTGTAGAAATAGTCATTGGTCATCACAAGCACTCGTTTCTAAAATTCAAAACAAAACAAAAAATAGTTACTATGTTTTCTTGGGCAAGCTTTGCTAAAATAAGACTAAAACATTGTGAAGGATATCCTCAACAAGGCCTAAAGTTAAAATTTTATGGCATAGTATGTGGGAAATTTTCTGGGTTTAATTTTTCAACTTGAAATCAAACAGTTGAAGCAGGAAATCACTTGCCATTATAAGCCATTGGAAAGAAATACGATAACATTAATGGTGTGAGTTTAAGCACTATAACGGACAGGGGTGAACATCCCAGAGTTATGTCTGCACAACTATAATGGAAAAACGAGGTTCAGAAAATGAATGAATGGATGGGTGGATGGAATCACTTTTTATTTTGAATCTTGCAAAAACTTTGCCTGCATTTTTGTTCTTTTTACACAAATTGTTTCCCATATTGATACTACTGTACTGCTGCCCCATCTCTATCACCTTTTTTAACTATCAGCTTACTCTTGGATATAAGTGAAGGAGTTAGAATTTTAAGTCCTTGTAAAATTACTTTCTTATACCTAGATAAATGTGACAGAATATAAAAAAGTACCATCCCACATTTACATTTTGTAGTCCATTGTATAATTAAAAAAAAATAATAATAATTTTACCCCTACATTAAACCCCTACCTGAAGCACCTCAAGTTAGAATGAGATACAAATGATTACAACATCACTACAGATGAACTTTGAGGAACCTGTCTTATTTAAATCTCAGACTTTTTAGTTTTGTTTGTTCTCTGTTGTTGAAATGTGCATTATCACCATGCCTAGATCAAAAGAGCTCTCTGAGTCCTTCAGAAAGAAAGTCACACATGCCTATGAGTCTGGGAAAGGATTTAAAAAGATTTACAGACAATTGGAAAAGATCATTTACAAGTGGAGAAGTTTTCCAACAACTGCCAACTTATCCAAGACCGACCACTCCAGGAGGTTTAGCCCGAGAGCAGAACACAAGAACTGTAAGAACCTCAGAATTTCACCACAGGACCTCTAAGGAGCTTTTACCGCGGTAGGTAGGTAGGTAGGTAGGTAGGTAGGTAGGTAGGTAGGTAGGTAGGTAGGTAGGTAGATAGATAGATAGATAGATAGATAGATAGATAGATAGATAGATAGATAGATAGATAGATAGATAGATAGATAGATAGATAGATAGATAGATAGATAGATAGATAGATAGATAGATAAACTTTATTAATCCCCAAGGGGATATTCACATACTCCAGCAGCAGCATACTGATAAAAACAATATTAATTAAACATTGTCTAAATAATTGTCTAAATGCATGAGTCTACCATTAGACAAATTAGATCGACATGGAAAGTGTACTGTCCAGAAAGAACATCAGGGCAAGAATAAAGTTTACACATGAACAAATGGGCAAAGACCAGACCTTCTGGAGCAATGTACTCTGAACAGACAAAGCAAAGATAGAGTTATTTGGCCACAGTACTTGAAGATATGTTTATCAAAAACCAAAAACAGTATTTGACCAGAACAGCCTGATACCAAGAGCATGTAAAGGTTTAGAGCTGCTTTGCTGCACCAGGGCTTCGGCAGCTCACCATCAAAGAATCCAAAAATGAAGTCTTTATTGCATCACGGGGTGCTTGAGGATAATGTGAGGCAATCTATCAGAAGAATGAAGTTGGGGGATTTAAGATGGGCTGTGCACACAAGACACCCCTCGGACATTGCATTGCTGAATGAAATCTGCATGGAGGAGATGGAAAAACATTCTCCCAGTCAATGTCAGAGACAGCTAAACAGGTATTGAGGGGGCAATACCAGCTGTTACTGCCAAGAGTATACTTACTTTTTCCACAGAGGGAAAAGAAAACTTCACTTTCATAGTTAAAATGATTGCAAAGTCAAATTTTCATTTTTCTTATTACATCATCTTAAAATAATATTTAATTGAAGATCAAAACTAAATCTTTTTAAAATGTTTTACTTTAGCATATGAAAGAGGAAATATCAATTTTTTTTATTTCAGGTGTTACATAATTATTGCAGTACTTATAAAGAATATTCTTATGTTGACATTATGGTTATTTATTTATGTGTGACTAAACATAAGTGTCGTGGGTGTTTAGCTCGCCATTAAAGGATGACCTTATTGGTGTTTGTTATTAAATTAGCAAGGCACAATAGATTTCTTAATGGCGAAGCCAGTGCCAGTCTACGGACATTAACAAAAAATGGTATTTAATCAACAAAAAAAAAAAAACAAAAACAAACAACAACATTTATGTATATAGCACATTTTCACACTAACAATGTAGCTCAAAGTGCTTTAAAAGATGTAAAAAAAAAAATAAATCTATATAATATTAAAAAACAAATAAATGTCAAGCAGATGAATAGGGTCTTTATATGCAATGTCACGATGAAAGCCTCTACAGACGAGTCCAGTGATAAGGTCTGATGGCCGAACAATATTTATAGACAGGTCAAAACAAACTTAAAAAACAAAAACTAAAATACCTGAAAAGACACGGCTTAAGAAACTATTTTTCTTACAGAAAAATACAAGTTCTGAGCATGCAGCTTGCTGTTTTAAAGATAGTTGCCGTAACCATGTGACCATGCCTGTATAACGTTGCATGTAATCTATTCTGGAGATTGCATTGCATGTTTACTGTGATGGTGGCAGAGTACTTTTGCTCCAAAAACCTCATGTTTTTCAACGCATCAATTATCTCAAACCATAACCATAATTGCTTCTTTAGTTTGTTGGAAGATCTTCCTTACCAAACTGCAGTACAAAATGTCTTTTTCAGCAGGCAGAAGCCATTCTGAAGCCTTTGACTCATCAAAGAAGCTCATTAAGCTTCCCACGGACGCCAGTGAGTCAGGCTCCTCATGATAGGAGAGGATGAAGGATCTCCTAATGGAGCATATGGACAATCTGAACGCCAGGATGCAAGCTCACTTTACAGACCTGTGAGCCAAAATTTCCAGCATTAAGTCAAAGCAACCCCAGACCAAAAAGTACACTCTCTTTACTCCTCTGTCTCTCACCATGGCAATGAACTTGGAGCACAGTGTAGAAATATTACTATATCTAAATTATAACTGACAGACTAAGAAGAATAAGGATTCTGAAAGAGCTTATAAATTAAAGGAGTGCCTTAAAATGTTTGAAATGTTGGTATAGGTACCTTTCTATCAAACGCCTGGCCAAAGTGGTTTTCAGCATTATGTGGCACTACTTTGAAATTAAAAGTGTTATAATTTTATTTTTCAATAACTTTTTTACTGCTTTATTTTTGTTTTTATTCCTTGGACATTTTGGTACATAAAAGGACCTTGCTGAATCACTTTTGTAAAAATGTTTTGTGACATTTCGGAAAACAAGAGCAGTATATCCAGTTATGAAGAGGGTGAATAAAGTGGGTTTGCATCCATTTTTCTGTACCCTGCATCCTTGGAGCTCGGCCTAGATAATTCTCATTAGGTATTAAAATATCCAGAAGAAGTGCATCAGGCAGCCAAAACCTTCTCCATTACTGGCTAATTCTCAATATAGTCCTAGGCTAGTTATGTGTAGCAGTACACTGCAGGACTTCTCTGGAGAAACGTTCAGTCTTACCCTCCTCGGCACTAATAATATTATGGATGGTGGGAAGAGTTTTTAGTGCTCTTTGTCACCGATTCTGTTCATAACTTTTATGGACAGAATTTCTAGGTGCAGCCAGGGTGTTGAGGGGGTCCGGATTGGTGGACTCAGGATTGGGTCACTGCTTTTTGCAGATGATGTTGTCCTGTTTGCTTCTTCAGGCTGTGATCTTCAGCTCTCTCTGGATCAGTTCGCAGCTGAGTGTGAAGCGGCTGGGATGGGAATCAGCACCTCCAAATCCGAGACCATGGTCCTCAGCCGGAAAAGGGTGGAGGAGATCCTGGAGCGAGATCCTGCCTCAAGTGGAGGAGTTCAAGTATCTCTGGTTCTTGTTCACGAGTGAGGGAAGAATGGAGCGTGAGATCGTCAGGCGGATCGATGTGGCGTCTGCAGTGAGGTGGGCTCTGCATCGGTCTGTCATGGTGAAAAAGGAGCTGAGCAGTAAGGCAAAGCTCTAAATTTACCAGTCGATCTATGTTCCTACCCTCACCTATGGTCATGAGCTATTGGTAGTGACCGAAAAAACGAGATCGCGAATACAAGCGGCTGAAATGAGTTTCCTCCGCAGGGGTGTCTGGGCTTTCCCTGAAAGATATTGTGAGAAGCTCAGTCATCCGGGAGGGACTCAGTGTACAGCCGCTGCTCCTCCGCATCAAGAGGAGTCAGATGAGGTGGCTCGGGCATCTGATCAGGATGCCTCCTGGATGCCTCCCTGGTGAGGTGTTCCAGGCATGTCCAACCGGGAGGAGGCCCCGGGGAAGACCCAGGACACGCTGGAGGGACTATGTCTCCCGGCTGGCCTGGGAACGCCTTGGGATTCCCCCGGAAGAGCTAGAAGAAGTGGGCGGGGAGAGGGAAGTCTGGGCATCTCTGCTCAAGCTGCTGCCCCCGAGACCCGACCTCGGATAAGTGGAAGAAAATGGATGGATGGATGGATGGATGGATGGCAGAGTTTATAGCACTGAATGTCTTTGTTAATACAGTTTTTTTGCTGTTTGTTTTTCTTTTACTGAGGATCTTTGGTTTTCTTCCAAAATTCTTTACTTTTTTGGCCTTCATTATACAGTTGATATATTACAAGTGAGTGTACTTGTTGCTGCATGTGTCAGTGGAATGGGGGTAGAGTGGGATTTGGCTGGAGGGCTTTGCTTACCCATGGCACCAGGTGATAATGCTAGTTTCCTCACCCAGGAATTTCTTGTTATCTTACTGAAGACATTTATAATTACATAATAGTTAGATGGAAAGGGTTGATATTCCAAAGATGGTTTCTGTCCTGTTAACATTTTCTGTGATACCTTTGTTCCTGATTGGTTGGGGTTTTGAAAGGTGAATCTGGTAATTTTTATCGACTGCCTGGGTTCTGATGTGGTGGTCTTCGTGCTATGCCTTAGACAGCGTCTTTACTCAGTCTTTGATTCTTTCTTTCTCTCTCTCTTTCTGAAAGGCTAATATGTCACTGGTCTTCTCAAATGTATAAGGTCTAGGACCAAATCTTAAGATGAGTTTATTTGATTACATGTGACATAAAAGAGAGGATGCTGCATTTGTCCATGAATTAAAAACTGCTCACCAAAGATGTAGCTAGACCTGGCAATAGGTTTTATTTCATACATGCTGTTTTAGCATGTGTCAGCTCGAAGAAGAGAGGGGATGACTCTTGTGTGCTGCAAATTACAAGTTAAATATTGGAGTTTTAGACTTATCGTCTATTGATAGATTGACAGTAAAAAGATTTCATAATGTGCTGTATAAAGTCTGACACCTTATCAGTCAATTCTTCAGTTGTGCCTAATGAAAAGCAAGATTACAAGATCATTTTGGGAACGGATACAGTGGCGTAACTACAGGTAGTGTGGCCGAGACTCACACTTGGGGCCATGTGGCTGGGAGGCCCACAGTGACTGCATGGTTGGTGTTTCACAAGGCGTTATGATTAACATCAGTCTCCTCCCTAGGGCCTTGTTGCAGAGGGGGCTCAGCATTTCAGTTTGCCTGGGCATTCTTCTTCCTACTAAATGAACAGCTCAGGTGTATTATGTTATTACATTATAAAAACAGCGCACCTTGTATGTGCAGGGGAACTTTCCATTATATCTTCTTAGCCCATGGCTGTGGTGGGGAGAGGAACACCCAACCAAATCACTGGCTGTACCTTAACTGGTTATGGAAGAGGTAATGCAGCATGCTGGAGGAAGTGAATCTACTCTAGAGAGATCTGGGGACCTACAGTTAGTTGTAGTGGAGAGAAGAAGCTGGCTGGTGTGCAAGAAAAAACAAAATGTGAAAGCTCTGCAAATTTTAACATGCATTACCAAAAAAAAAAAACCAAACTGTAAAGTAAGCGGCCTGTTTTGGGAAAAAAGTAGGGGGGCTACAGGGAACAGGAAGAGATGCTACAATTTTTAAAAACAAATTATACACTAAAAATATACAGAAAGGAGCTTAAAATAGTCCTTTCCCTGTGAAAGAGGAAGAATTTAATGCTAATCTCTCCTGTAAACAGGTTTAAAATAATTGCTAAAAATTACTGCTAGTGTGAGCTGTGACCTGCTGGGCATTTTGTAGTGATTAAAGTTAAACGCTTTAAAATTAATCTAGTCTAAACCACTGATGTGTTCATTTTAAAAATACTATACTATTAACCTATAATGAATAAAAAGTTAAATCCGAACTTGACTCTATTTAATTTTTCTTTAAAAAGAAGTGAACATTCTAAGCATTGCTGAGAAGTTATAAAATCTATGACAGATTGTTGGTTTCTACCAGAAATATTGTGGAGGCTGGTCCATCTGGTGAATTACCTTCTGTACATCCACTTTGAAATGAAAAACCTTCGTCTACACATCACATACCAGCAATGTATGGTTTAAAAAAATGTAATAAGTGAAAGATAATAGAATGATGTGTTCCATTCATATGTAATATTCAAAGATATGATGCAAAGATAAGGAAGTGACTTGGGTGACCATGCTGTGCACAAGGCTTCAAAAAGAACTGATTAAAATGAACATTAATTCTTATGTAGTCAAAAGAAAAATGTACCCTAGAACAACGTGGGATTTGGTGTATTGAAAAATCATCTTCAAGTCTGTATAACTTGTAAAAACATACTTTTCTGGGAGTTTTAAGATCAATGAAATAAGAGCAAAAAAGAGTTACCACACTGTACATTATTAGAAAAGTTGTGCAAGAACAGTGCAAGAAATGATATTTTAGCTTTAGTAATTAGATTGACAATTTTAAGAAATGCCCATTATGAAGATTAGTTTAGTGCTCTGTGTGATAAAACTACACATGCATCTTCATCATTTTTTCCTCTGCTCTGTTAGCATGTGGAATTTCGCAAGGGTCTCTTCTGGGTCCTATACTGTTCTCTCTTTTTGTACTTCCCTTGGCAAATATTTTGAATAAGCAAAATATTATGTATCGCTGTTATGCAGACTATATTGAAATTTCTCTATCTCTGACTTCTGACGATACTCAACAAATTGAGTCTCCTGAGTGCTTGAATGAGATCAAAGCTTGGATGGAAGAGAGCTTTCTTCAACTAATTGAAAGGATTGTTTTTGGCAATATTGAAAAAGTCAAGAATTAGAATTTTGGCTTTGGAAGGATTATTCCCAACTTGACTGTTAAGAGTTTTAGATTTATTCTTGATTCGGAGCTCAAATTTGTCAGTCAGACAAATGTAGTTGTCAGGGGCAGTTTTTATCATCTCAAACTATTTTCTAAGCTTAAGTATTTGGTCTTTGAAGGGCTTAGAGATAGTCATTCATGCCTTTACTGTCTCCCAATTGAATTATTGCAATGGACTTTACTTGGGTAATAATCGGTCTGCATTATCTCAGCAACATTTCGTGCAGAATGCAGCTGCTAGGATGTAGCAACCTGAAATCAAACTGATGACAAAGCTAAGACTATTACTAATTCACTGAGACCCTTGACAGTCTACATTTAAAAACATATAGTGTGGTTTGCTTTGGATATGAAAGAGAAGTTCACTGGAGTTACAAAACTGCTCAAAAAGGGTACAGATGGTCAGATGGTTAATTGTCATTGTTGAACACTAGAATTACCAGAGCCTACGAAAAAACTCGTAGATCTGGCCCACCTTAAATCCGTTCACACCTCTCCCTCAGCGTCTTTTGTCCTGTAAATGTGCCGATAAAGACAAGCAACAAGCAGCCTACTATTCCATCCCCATACAGCTGCAGAACGTACACAAAGTTCTCCCAGCTCATGCCTTGATTGATTATCTGGGAGTGAAGTGCTGAAGTTTTAGAGTGGAAATAATAGATTGTTATTTGGAACACATGCATTTCATGTGTGTTCTGTTTCTACAATAATCTGTGTAAACACATTGGTAAAACAGAAACGTTTTTCATATTTTAGTAGTAAATGATAAAATGTTGGCATAAACTATATAATGTGTGAAGTCTGAAGTCCAAAGATCAAATAAACACTTTCACACCCATTGGTGACAGATTTGGTTTTAAAGATTGTTACCCATTTAAAAGAAAGAAGGCTTAAGCAAAGACAGAAGTTCAGACGCAGTTCAAAAATTGGTAGTTACAGATCTTGAGCACCAGAGGGACATCATGGAGCACTTGAGTTTTAACTGTGGCAATTCAAGGTACCAAACAACAAGATCAGGGAAGCTGAAGCACTCATGCTACTTAAGCATGATAATATGAGCCCAGATGCACTAACCCTGTCTAAGAATTCACTCATAGTCCTAGAGAGTTCAAACACACAGGACCTTACAGACTTGGGTGCCATCAAAAACGTTAACAGCGTTGAGTTAATTGCAAAATTACACTGTCCAGTTTTCCCTATGGTATATAAGCTCTCAATTTTATCTACACATTGAAAAGCTTTGAGAAAAGAAGTGATTAGAAACATAACAGTTTCATTGAATTTACAAGTTGGAGCCCTCCATTTTGAAAGTATTACATTTTACATCATTCCATTTCTGTATCTTTGTTATATTAGGGTTCCCCTTGTTTGAAAAACCATCACTTAGTTATTAATTAGAGACAGAGAAATAACAAAATGGAGTAAGGAGTATCTGAAAAACTGTGTAGAAAAGAACAAAACCCGTCCAGTCTTTGCCACCCATTGGTGACTTAATTCCTCCTTACTTCAGATATTAGAACTCTGCACAAAGGTCTCTTCTATGTTGGAGGAATTAGAAACAATACATTCAAAATCTTCAAAAAGATCCTACATATGCCTGATGGCTCTAATAAGAGCCAGTGATGTTACCATTGGATATGCAACTGGTGTAGACCTTAAGCACAGGCAAAAATTACAGTCCCAACTCACATCTTTGGAAGTGTGGTCTTGTGTGGTGGACTTGCAATCTCAATTAACAGTATCTAAAAGAGGTGTGAATTAAATTGCTTTTCAAAAAGAGACTGTGTTTGAGATCCACCACAGGAGAACTTCATACTATGTCTCCAGTGCTACAGTAAGCTTAGTAAACTGTTGCCTTTAAAGTTGTGCAGATGTGAAGTTTTCACAGTCACCCCAGACAATAAAAATTAAATGAGAATCCTTACTAATGATACTTTTTTGATTAATACAGTCATCGTCTCTGAATGCAAAAATTCACAAATAAAGTTTGGGCCCATGCATATTCTAAGTATATTGTATTTAAAAGTTATGAGAAATGCATGATAGAATGATTACTGCACAAGCAAATCACATATGTGAGGCTGGCTGCTGAGATGCGTAGCTTCTTCCAGACAAAGTGCATAGTGTAGTAGTTCTTTAGTGAACTGTAAGTTTTTACAAAATGTAACTTATTAAATTGAATTTGTGTATATTTATGGTAGTAAATGACAAAAATGATAATATTTCTGATACAAAAGAAATCCAACAAAACACTAAACAGAAAATGATAAACAACAGATGATGGTGGTGTTTTTATGAACCGAAATCCCATGTGAACAGCTTTCTGAAAGTTATGTAACGTTTGGTCCTGCTTTGATATATATATAAGTGAAGATATGTAGAAGTTGGGAGCAGTTCCCAGATAATGATGTTTTTCAACCCAGATGAAACCCAATGAACAAGTGGGCACAGGTCAAGAAGATAAATTCAGTAAAAACTGTAATCCAATGGGAAACCACTGAAGCTATCCAATGACACAGTACTCCTGGGGCTGCTGGGATTTGCAGTCCATTTATGTAGCAATCCGTGATTTTCTGTAATAGATCACAAAACTCACAAAATATTTTCCATTTAATTATTGATGACAAACCTGCGAATAGATGGATCCGCGAACTGCACACCCACGAATCACAAGGGCCAACCTGTAATTGTTTTTTGCAGTTCTCATCTGAAATTTTCTCTGGGAACTTTAATACTACACTTATTTCCTTTCTAGATAAAACTATTAACTGATTAACAATACGGTGATGCTGCTTTAGTGAAATCACACACCAGCCTGTCAAATAGACTCAAGAACTTCTTTTAATGTCTTTGTTTAAAGAGGGCCCCAGGTTAGAATAATTGAGCTCTAGGAGCTATTATTTGCTTTTTGGAAAGAGCTGGAACCAGCATATCTCCAAATAATGAACTGTGCTATTTCTTCATTTAATTTGGACCCAGCCATTAACTCTGCCATGATCACTCTCCCATTAAATAAGGGCAAAGATCCTACAGATTGTTGGAAATATTGGCCTATTAAATTTAATTATCATGCAAAATTGCTGGCACAATGTTTAGCAAGATGTCTGCAACAGGTTATTTTTAAACTGTTGGCAGGAGAAAATACAGTATTAAATCTTTACTGCATATTTTAGACAGATTTTAGTCTCACCCTGCAGTGATTTTTTTCCTGCATCATATGAAATGGAAGTTTCTTTGAGTTATGAAATTGATTTTGTTAAATGCTAATTATTATGATTAAATGTTTATGCTTTTCTCCCACAATTGTAATTCTTAATTCAAATATATCTTGACCGACTTTCAAAGGTGACAGGCAAGATTGTCTTTTCTCTTCTTTTATCTATTCCCTCACTTTTTAAACTCATTCTTGAAACCTTTGCTATCGGACTTTGCTTTAAAGATTTAATTTCTTAAATTTCAGCGACCATAAAATTTCCCTTTACACTGAGAATATGTTGCTATTTCTTGGGAAGGCCTCCTCTGATTTCCCAAATGTGCTTAGCTTATTCGGGTACATTTGAAACTTCATCCAGTTACAAAATTAGCTTGTCTAAATCTGCTCTCCTTCCTATAAACATCCTCAACTGCTAATCTGTTTTGACTTCTCACATCCCACTGGTCAAATAATTTAAATATCTCTGAATTTATCTCTCCCCAACAAAGCACCACAACCTCAGATTATCAAAAAAAATCTTTAAATGTGTTAAGGAGTCTCTCGCCTTCTGATCCTTTCTCCCTTAATCATTTCACTTGAGTCTAGCAATCAATAAAATGAACACAGTGCCTCACTTTAATTTTATCAGTGCAACATTGCCTCTTTGTGCACCCATTAGATGCTAAACTGATATCACAGTAGATCTTTAATATTCTGGTGGATTATCCTTAGCAGACTTGGAGCTATATAATTAGGCAGTTATATGTCCAATTTGGATATGGCTAGGACGTGTCTTTGTTGGTTTCCCATTGAACCTAATATAGCATCTCCTATGTAACTTCCTTAAACTAAAATCTGGTGTGAAATCTGACCCTATTATTTCATACACTTTGAGGACTTAGTGTGGGGTTGAGGAGTTTCTTGGCCCTTGTTGTGTTTTTCACTCTCACACTCCTATTTTTAATTAATTTGTCTTTGCATATTGATGACATCCCCATCTCTTCCCCACCATGGATATGTCATAGTATTCTGAGCAGCATGGATGTTTATGATAGTATTGGGCACCAGACTTTCCAGACACTGACGTCCAGTTACAATATCGCCTCACTTCACTTTTTTCCTTCTTCTTAAAGTTTGATCTCTTCTTAAGGTGACTTGCCTACCTCTATGCTCTCCACACCCATTCTCATTCTCTCTGTAACTTCTTTTTCTCACATTCCTCCACGTTGAAGCCATTTACAGCTCCGTATGCAATTCCTTGTAAGGCATCCTACCAGAATTTTCAGTTGGGCAGTACTATCTTGCATTTGTCTTCTCTATCTCATGGAATTTAAATTTTAAACATATTTATTTTTTACTGCACTATGTGCAGTTCAAATATGTAAACTGTCCATATCTTACCCCTTATTTACTGTGGATTCTAACTTCCATCTATGCATGATGAATGCTCCAGGTGTATCTTCCATATCTTCCCTTGTTATAGGCTTTCTGGTCTGCTATCGCTAACTTTCTGTCCTACTTTCTTTCTACTAATATACTCCAAGACCCCCAAATATTCCTTGTCTTAGACCTCTCTTCTCACTTTTATCCATTAGAGGTTATTCTCTTCAGGTCCACTTAAACTTTCCAGAGCATGGATTCATGGGTCATTTGTCCCCAACACTGAAATGTGGTACTTAGTGGTGGAGCTGATCTAGGGTCAGATAGTGTGTGTCTCAATGTTCTTAACCTCTGACCTTTACTTATTCCGTCATTTGTCTCCTGTTAAACCTGCACCAGGGTGATGTTCCTCACTCCGGGGAGTACAGACAATCTGATTTGCCATATCCTGGAGGTAATTCATATTTTTTTTTCTCCTAAAATGATTCTGATGTCCTTAACCTATTTTTTCCTTGCTAATTTATGTCACCTTTAGAACAGGTTATTTTTTGGATAATAAAAAAAAAATACGATCAAAAAAAAATGTTCTAAAATGGCAAAGAAACAGCAAAATAAATTAGCAAGAATTACAAAGAAAAACAAAAGAACACAATATATATATTTTTTTTTTGCTAAATCATTGTAATGTCTCTTAAGAAACAGTACGATATGCATTGATTTCTGATTTTCAGGAAAAATACCAAGTTGACTTACAAGAAAATACCAACATATCTTAATGCTTGAACCCAAATTTGATCAGGTATAGTCTGTGTGTTCGCCTCATGCCTCTGTGAGTTCCCCCTCTGGAAGCTGCCTTGCCTTAAATTCCAAAGAGATGCAGTTAGGTCATTTAGTGGATCTACTTTGTTAACACCGTGTGTGTCATTGTGAGTTTTAAAGGACCAGTGTTCCACCCGTGTCCTGTTATTCCCAATGCATATGCTGCACTCTCAAGAGGCCAGTTAATCTTGTATTAGACTTTACTGGGTGACAGTTTTGGTTTTCCATCTGAATTCAAGAAACACTGTTGGCACTTACTATCCATCTTTGATGATATGATATAATAATGAATCAATACAAGAATTGAAGCATTAACAAAGATTTATTTTATTTTCTACAACTGTCCATGTAAAATTAAAAATTACAATAACTTGCATTGGCCTGTTCTGTGGTGGGTTGGCGCCCTGCCCGGGGTTTGTTTACTGCCTTGTGCCCTGTGTTGACTGGGATTGGCTCCAGCAGACCACCATGACCCTGTAGTTAGAATATAGCAGGTTGGATAATGGATGGATGGATTGGCCTGTTGTTGCTGTTACCATCAGTGCTTTTTATGCGATGCTATTATCTGTGAACATACTGACAGACAGGTAGTGTGATGTCTGTTGTGTTGTGATGGTCTATGAGTGTGGCCATTTTTTGTGACACCTGATGCACTGTTTGGTTTCTAAAGTGAGAGTTTCAAATACTTATGGTAGTGTGTGCATTGCTTTTATGAATAGGGTTACAACAGTAAGATTTTAAAGAATCATTGAGGTTTGGAAATGTGAGCATAATAAAAAAAAAAAGCTTACGCTTCTCAAGCAAAAAATAACATACATCTACCTGATTGTTTAAGTATGTTGAAGGATGATAACAAACTGTATAAAAATACAGCCTACATCAGAGGAAAGGAGGCCTCTGCCAACAGTTTAAGATAAACCCTACCGCCTAGAAGTAAAAAGAAGATGACCATTTCAAAACGCAAAATTGACTTTGCTTTTTCTTCACATTCAGTAACAGCTGCAGCATAATTCAGATGAAAAGAAAAAATAGTCTTGTAAGAGAAATATGTTTTTCTTCTTCTTTCAACTGATTGCAAGTGATCTACATTAAAAAGAATTTTAGTTTTATCATATACAGTGATCCCTCGCTATATCGCGCTTCGCCTTTCGTGGCTTCAGTTGGTTTGCCCAGTTGATTTCATACAAGGGACGCTATTGGCAGATGGCTGAGAAGCTACCCAACTTACTTTTCTCTCTCTCTCTCTCTTGCGCTGACTTTCTCTGATCCTGACGTAGGGGGTGTGAGCAGGGGGGCTGTTCGCACACCTAGACGATACGGACGCTCGTCTAAAAATGCTGAAAGATTATCTTCACGTTGCTACCTTCTGTGCAGCTGCTTCCTGAAGCGACATGCTGCACGGTGCTTCGCATACTTAAAAGCTCGAAGGGCACGTATTGATTTTTGACTGTTTGTTTTTCTCTGTCTCTGTCTCTCTCTCTCTCTCTCTCTCTCTCTGCTCCTGACAGAAGGGGTGTGAGCTGCCGCCTTCAACAGCTTTGTACCAGTGGTGCTTCGCATACTTAAAAGCCAAACAGCCCTATTGATTTGTTTGCTTTCCTCTGTCTTTCTGACAGACTCTGCTCCTGACGCGCACTCCTTTGAAGAGGAAGATATGTTTGCATTCTTTTAATTGTGAGACGGAACTGTCATCTCTGTCTTGTCATGGAGCACAGTTTAAACTTTTGAAAAAGAGACAAATGTTTGTTTTCAGTGTTTGAATAACGTTCCTGTCTCTCTACAACCTCCTGTGTTTCTGCGCAAATCTGTGACCCAAGCATGACAATATAAAAATAACCATATAAACATATGGTTTTTACTTCGCGGATTTTCTTATTTCGCGGGTGGCTCTGGAACGCAACCCCCGCGATGGAGGAGGGATTACTGTATACTTATCTTTTTCACCAAGTGGTGGGATGATGGAGGGTTACTGAGTATTAAGTAATAATATTTAAAAAGAACTGAAATCTAACATAGGTGGTGCCCACTGCTGAATACCATTACTAAACTAAGTTCCATCTAAAGAGGTATGTATTTAAAGCCCACAAATAAAACAAACATATTATTGTGAATAATGTTTTACACTTGCACAGTTTATTTCTCTGCCACACCTTTCATTACCTTACAAAGAAGCTAAGACAATAAATTGGTTTAGCTTGGCCTCCATCAATAAATCAGCTTCTTTTTAATCTAGCTGTAAGTGTAAATGCAATTATGTTTCTGTCAGAAAAAGCTCTTGTGCTGAATACGGGCTTTTGTCTTCAATGCGCAGGATGCAAATGATTACCCAGTGATCAGAGCATGTGCCTCATTCTCACAGTTCATTTTAAATAAATAGGATGCAACATTCATCTTAGCACTACAATTTTATTCATTTCCCAACATCTTGCTTTATCCTCACATGTGTTTGAATGAGATAAGAATGGCCAGTTTCACATTCACTGCTTCCAAAATGTCTCTCTGGGGACACCCTTAAAGGACCTGCAGCACTGTAAGCTAAAGGCCCCTTCTAAGGCACATCAGCTCGTGTACAAAATTGGATAACTGAAATGCAATGGAAATATGCTTAAAACATTCTATTATTAGTGGAAAATATCCTGACCCTATTTAATATGACGTATATGCATATGTTATAATGCCTTGGTCACTTTTCCAAGAATAATAAAGTTACTCTAAATTATCTGTGTACAAGTCAAGTCAAGTTGGGGAGCATGCACTGGTACAGTGCGTTGCCACACCCAACACACAACGAAACAACTCGGGATCCCGGTTGGCAACCCCCCAGGCAGACACGCGGCCCAGTCCCACCCTCCGGAAATTACCCTCTATCTGCCGCAGCCAGGTGTTACGCGGGTGACCTCTTGGCCTGGTCCAGCCACTTGGGTCCCCAACAATGAGGATCTTACAAGCCGGATCACCCTCTGGGAAACGTGTCACATGGCCGTAGTGCCATAACTGACGCTCCCTCACAATGCAGGTAATGTGCCTCATTCGCGACTCCATGAACAACCGCTCATTCGACACAAAGTCAAACCTACGGTACCCAAGGATTCTCCGAAGAGACACAGTAACAAAATAGTCCAGTCTTCGTCTCAGGTCACTGGATAGCGTCCATGTCTTGCAACAAAAATGTAAAGCAAGACAGGAAGCACCAGGATTCTAAAGACTTGTACCTTCGTCCTTTTGTATAGATATCGGGAGTGCCACACACTCCTTTCCAGCGACCTCATGACCCCTAATGCTCTCCCAATCCGTCTACTGACTTCATAGGAAGAGTCACCAGAGACATGAATGTCACTGCCAAGGTAAGTAAACCTCTCAACAAGGTCGTTGCTCTCTCCGCAAACAGACACACTGCTGATGGCCGTGCCCAAGAGGTCATTACGGCCTTCATCTTGGTTTTTATCAGGACACTCGCAAGCCCAGATACTCAGACTCCTCGCTCAGTCTCTTGAGAGCCCCAATCAGAGCATCCATTGACTCCTTGAAGATCACAGCATGGTCAGCAAAGTCAAGATCCATGAATCTTTCTTCACCAACAGATGCCCCACAGCTGCTGGACCCCACGACCTTGCCCATTCTTCTTAGGTAGGTAAATTTTTTTCTGTCCAGTTTTGCCCATCAATCTACACTCAATAACACTCAATCTACACTCAATAATAAATAAGTAAAACCTGTTTCCAGAAACATTTGCAAATTTAATAAAAAAATCAAAAACTAAAATGTCTGATTCATAGAAGTATTCATACCCTTTGCTGTGGCACTCCATATTGTGGTCAGGTGCATCCGGCTTTAATTATACTTGAGATGTGTCTACAACTTGATTGGAGTCCACCTGTGGCAAACTGACTCGATTAGACATCGCTTAGAAAGGCACACACTTATACATATAAGGTCCCACAGTTCACACTGCATGCCAGACAAAAATCAAGTCATGAAGTCCAAAGAACTCTCTGTTGACATTGCAATAAGGATGTGGTGAGGTATTGATCACGGTAAGGATATAAAACCATTTCTAAAGCTTTGAATGTTTCCTGGAACACAGTAGCTTTGATAATTTTAAAGCGGAAGATGTCTGCCACTTGGAACCACTTGGACTCTTCTTAGAGTTGGCCATCCAGCCAAACTGAGCAACCAGTCAAGAAAGGTCTTGGTCAGGGAAGTAACCATGAGCTCAATGGTAACTTTAACAGATCTTTAGAAGTCCTCTTGAAAGGACGAACATCTTGGCAACATTCAGTCAATCAGGCATTTATGGTAGAGTGACTAGATGGAAGCCATTCTTGAGCAAAAGGTAGATGGCAGCCTGTTTGGACTCTGAGCTCAGGGAGAAACCGATTCTCTAGTCTGATGAAACAGAAATTTAATTCACTGGGCAAAACTCCAAGCACTATATCTGGTGAAGACCATGTACTGCTCATCAGTTGTCTGATACCACCTACCACAGAACCACAGTAGTTCCATCATTATGCTATTTGGGGGGGGGGGGGGGGGGGGGGGGTATATGGGGGTAATCTTTCAGCATAACAATGACCTAAAGCATACAGCCAATACTATGCTGCAGTTCTCTAACCAATCTTGAGTAGCTTAACCAAAGTTCAGACTTGAACCACAAAGAACATCCGTATGTTCTTCCGTATGTTCAGAATCCAATCTAATGGAGCTTTAGAGTATCAAACAGGAAGAATGGGATAAGCAACCCAAATCCTGGTATAAGAAATAATTGCTGCCAAAAGGAATTCTACATAGTACTGAATTAAGAGTCAAAATACTTTGATTTTGATTTTTTAATAAATTTGCAAAGCTATCTGTATTTGTAGACTGATGGGCTAAATGGCCACTTTATTCACTTAAAATGTAATCTACAGCACAAGTTTTAATTTTGAGAGAAAATTCACTTTGCTGTATCCAAAGCCATGAACATGGAAAAATAAATTCACAGCCAATTTTGCCAGAACATTTTTTTTTAGGCGATGGAATAGTTAATTACTAATGTATCATGAACGAGCCCATGCCATAATGCTGGTGAGTATTCATAGATGCTAAAATGTCTTCATTCTGAATCTTGTGGCCTTGTGTGACATTTTGTGATTTCTATTTTAAAATTATACATCATCTGAACTATTAGTAATATCAATCAGCAGTTTTCTGGCATCATGGCTGTATTCTGTTTATCCACTAAATTAATGCACTTCTCCTTTTCTTGTTATACTGCATACGTAATCCCATTTTTGCTGCTTTCTAGCTGTTAGACTGCCTGAAATTAAGTACAGAATACCAGATTATCTTAATTGTTTAATACAATTTAAAAATATCAGTCTTACAGGAAAAATCATATGTATTAAATTGTTTTATGTTACTGTAATACTTTTTGCGTAATATCACATAACCTGTAAACACTGAAAAGCTATTGTAGGTTTGTAGAAAACACTCTAGAAGATATGTTCAACCAAATTTCATGTTATCAGCTGCAGCTAAAAAGGTAAAATTCAATTTTATGGTCTGCAGTTTCCTACTTTATATATACAGTATATATTTATATATATTTATATATATATATATATATATATATATATATATATATATATATATATATATTTTTTTTTTTTTATAGATAGATAGATACCTGGGAGGTTATTTTCACATGTCTGGCTAAGTCCATCGCAGGGATCATGGCTGTATGTATTACATTATAAAATGATTTCCTGGTCAGAACTGATTTGTCACTCATTTGCTGCAGGTAAAGAACCTTGACTCTTGTAATAAAGAGCACTAGAATGTTTGTAATTGTTTTTGTAGTATCTAAAGTATGGATGAGCAGATATTGAAATATTAATTTACATTTAATCAAGGATCCCTGTGACAGATTTGCACTACATCTAGTGTTCTGCACTTGATGAAGAACTGGAATGAGCAGGTGTGATAATGATTCAATGAATGGGTATCCTAAAAAAGTTAACTTTAAAATATTTTAGCCACTTTATAATATTTGGTGTAGATTTTCCTGTGGTGGGCTGGCGCCCTGCACGTGGTTTGTTTCCTGCCTAGCGCCCTGTGTTGGCTGGGATTGGCTCCAGTAGACCCCCGTGACCCTATAAGTTAGGATATAACGGGTTGGATAATGGATGGATGGATGGTTTAGATTAGAATTCTAAAAACTAAAATTCAGATACTTTATATTGAAAATAAATTGCAAATAACTCTATTGTAACACATAGCAACAAATTCTGATATTATTCTTAATGAAAAAGATTTTCATTATTAACACTGAGTGATTTGATATCATATTTATGTCAGTCAGTCAGTCATCATCCAACCCGCTATATCCTAACACAGGGGTCTGTTGGAGCCAATCCCAGCCAACACAGGGCACAAGGCAGGAACAAACCCTGGGCAGGGCATCAGCCCACTGCAGGGCATACACACACACACACACACACAGTCTTTGGGCTGTGGGAGGAAACCGGAGCACCCGGAGGAAACCCAAGCAGACACGGGGAGAACATGCAAACTCCACGCAGGGAGGACCCGGGAAGCGAACCCAGGTCTCCTGTGAGGCAGCAGCGCTACCACGACACCACCGTGCCACCCTTCATATTTATGTATTATTGTGATTTCTGTAACTTGGTGCATTTTGATAATGTGTTTAAAATGGCACATTTAACTTTTATAAAGTTCAATAATTAAATTATTATTTTTCCTAAACTACCAATTTAAACTATGTGGCAAGTGCAGAGTGAAATGTCATGTTAAATAAGTCAATATTGAATACCACTAAAGCCTAACTTCATTTATTATATTAGTTCCATTTTAAATGTCTCTTCAAACATTGCATCTTACCCCTTTGTCCACTGCCTTCCGCACTTCCATAGAAAACTTCCCTGTTTTTCTGTTCACCATGGCATTCCGAAGCTGAAGTAAAAGAAAGCAGTAACTGTAATGTTTGACTCTACTTTATAGAACATAACTCATAGTTAATGTATCTCATCAGCATAATAATTTTTAAAATAATGATACACAAGAAATATGTTTATGGCAACTTTAGGAATTATTAATAACAAAAAAAGGAATATGTATATATATATACTGTATAGTGACCTGAGAGTCCCTGTCTTGCACCCCAAAACACGAGGCTGAGTCTCAATACTTTAACAAAACCAGCTTTATTCAGCTTGAAACAGGAACGGCACGATTATTTATTGTGGTGAGGTCTACCACTCTCCTATATCCAGACAGAGCAGTCAGACAGAGTCGAGGGCAAGTAATACTGTGCCCTGCATTTATAATGTTCCTTGCATCACCCATAAACGACAGACACTTATAGCGCGACCGCAGTCAGCTCGGATTTGCTTTCACAGCTTTGTTCCTTTGATGTTTATGTTTTAAAGTTCAGACACATGCTACAGGCACAAAAAAGAAATTCAATGAGGTCTCCAAACATAACTAAAAATGTTTGTGTAAAAAAAAAAAAATATATATATATATATTATATATATATACACACACACACATAGGTGTGTAAAAGTATGCAGTCCCCTTGAAAGTCATCATACTGTTCTGCATGACAAATGATTTCAACACATATTTACCCGTTCAGCATTTTTAATGTTAACTCTTACACTGTAACAATACATTTCCAAAGTCAAAATAAACCATTTTCTGTAGATATTTAACTGAAGAAGAAAAACTTAAAAACTAGTGTTTGCATTATGTTAGTCATGCAGAAAATTATGAGGGGACTGAGGGACTACCGTATATATTCGCGTATAAGTCGGGTCTTGAAACCGGAAAAATCGATCATAAAATCAGACTTCGACTTATATGCCCATTCAAAAATACGACACTTACAATTTTTTTTTTTTTTACATCTTGCCTCCTCCAATCATGCACCAGTTTCTCAGACACATTGAATGTTGTTGCAGCAGTGCAGTTACCAATTTCTTTTGCCACTTGAACGACTTTTAATTTAAAACCAGTTTCATATTTTCTTCTGATCTAACGCTCCATTGTAGATAAAGGATGCTCTTACGATAAAGGCGTATGAGGGTGTGAGATACAAAAAACACAAAACAGTGCAAACGCTTTGGAATAGTTCTGGTATTACCGTGTGGTCACGTAGGCACAATACATAGAAAAAAAGCCAGTGTGCTCCGTGGTTACTCTCCCAGGTGAGCGTTAGCATATCATCATCTCTTGGACGAATAGTGAGAGTTTTGCGCATTTGACTTATACAACCGACATTATAAAATACCGGAAATTACACTGTAAAATCAAGAAGCGACTTATCCGCGGGAGAACTTAAATGCGAGTATATACGGTAAATACTTTTGCATGCCACTTATGTATTCATACTGTATATTAATAATGTGCAAAAGTGGAATGCACACGGTGCACACACATTAGAATCGTGTTTTTTAAAAACAAAATGCTGCAACTTAACAAGTAACATTCACCAGGGAATAGAAGAATTGGATGCAGTCTTGATTTGTTTCTCTTCCTGCTGTTGTTGGAGGTGGACTGAAATGTGAAGTCTAAGCAAAAGCCCCCAAAGCATTAAATCTTTCATAGTTTTTGGCTTCATGTTGAGTAAAGGAATTCATCACTGCATGAACTGTACCTCACACTTAGCACAACAATTAATTATGAAGAGGTGATGCTAAACCCAAAAAGTAAAGAGTATAAATATATATCAAGAAGAGTGAAAAGCTGATGCTGGTGCCACTTAACATTTTTTTTTTAACTATGCTTGAATTTACTATTTGTCATTAAATTAATGGACAAATTATCATTGCAAAGGGTAATTTACAGTATTCTCTATATTAGTCCTTTGACATCGGTCACATCCCTACTGTTGCAATTACCTTGATACTGATAAATAAGAAGTATCACTACCTTTCTTGCCAATGCAATTTAAAATGTATGGTCTGCATCGATTCTTCTGAATAATTAGTCTTAGTAATACATATTGCACAGCTGAAGCATTTGTTATCGATCATACCATAGCCAAGGTAGTATTTTGTGATTTTTAAAGGAACAGATCTTATTATATAGTATTGACAAAAATAAACTCTTCAAGTACAAAAAAGTTTCTTATTCAAGATTCTCGTTTTTCTTATCAGGCCAGCACTTCACCTGTCTCTTATAAAAAAACGATTCACATCCACTTTAGCAGGTACAATACTTTGTATTACCTACCAGATAAATATGACAGTAAATAAATATGACAACTGTCACCAATTGTAACACATTTCTTCGATAACACAATGATATTCTTTTTACGCTTTTATTTTTCCAGGATAGTCTGTGACTTCACACAGCCCAGTTTTGGACTAAGCAGCTTTGAAAAAATAATGAATGAACTGTAGGACAAACAAGATTTATGAGTGAATGCTATTTACAACAATAAATACAGAGTTTTTAATGTTGATTAACTTACAATATCGTCTTTATCCTCCCATTCCACCTCAGATAGATCTACGCTGCTGTAATTTGGTTTTCTTCTCTTTTTTCCCTCTTCATACTAAAATTAGAAAAGGAAAATAGGTGGTGTTAAATCTCAGTGTCCAACATACAGAAGACCCTCCATAGCACATTATACTTTGTATAATAGAAAGCTGCGTTTAGACATAAGGAATTCTGGATAAGTATACAGGATTAAGCCATAACAAAAGCTGTTCACTTATGCCAAACAGCATGAAAGCAACACAACAAGGGTTGGAATTTTGAAATAATGGATTTAGCTTCAATTAAGAAGCTTCATTTTGCAAAGGCATCCTTAAATTTGAGAGAAATATGAAAAAAAAGCGTCTTAGACATGAAAGCATAAGGAGTTTGTCAACTGTGAGTCTGAATCCTCCACTAAATCTTACTCTTCATTAAGTTCATTAACCTCCTAATGTCTCCTACATATACTAATACAAAAATAAACATCACAACAGAAAATGTTAAAGCATGCAAAGTAATTAGCTGATAATCCTGATTAGAAAAGTAATTTTTTACAAAAGAAGTTTTTAAATATTTACATAAATGGAAAAATTGTGAATACTCTTGGTAACTGTATTCTGTAATTGTTGGGAGTGGGCAATGCAACCATCCTACTCCAATTTTAAAATCTCTGTTTTGGCTTTCAGGCAAACAGGAAGCAAATTTAAATGTATATATATATACTGTATATATATATATATACTGTATATATATACTGTATATATATATATATATATATATATATATATATATATATATATATATATATAATATGACAGAGCTCAGCACCCTGTCACAGAAACCGAGTCCAACAACCCTGCACAGGTATCTCATTTCAGCTTCTTGCATTTATATATAATCTCTGCTGTCTGAGAATAGGAAAGCTGGAGCCACAGAGTTAATTAGGAAATGGTGAATGACAGACTTATAGTCAAAGAACTCAGGTTAACCATAAACAAAACAGACAAAAATACTAAACCCCGATAACTTAACCAATACTCAAAGCCAAGAACACTACGTTAGAAACCTACTATGATAGGAAATAATGCCTAGAAACTCACAAAAATGTTTTTCAAGTACCCAGAAACTTGGAAGACTGGAAAATCATAATGCCAATGGGTGCTGTTACCAACACCAAAAGACTCCGAAATTGTACAAACTGTAGAAATTGTACAAAATGGTAGCATTTCATGAAACAATATTTACAGAACAGCCAGGATCAATGATACCATCAGTGCTACATCTCATATATTTATGTTTCATATAAATCTCAAAACTATAGTATGCCCAATTCTTACAGTTTTGCAATCAGAGAACACAATTTCAATTGGTCTCTCAAAGATATTATGATATACAAAAATTTAAGGAACCAATTTGCTTACTTTAGAGCAATATTAATACATTCTTGATAAATTTTGATAAAGCTTGCCTGTTCCACAATTCTACAGTTATCAAATTAAGATGTCCTTTTTTCATAGAGGACAGAGGATGGATGTGTATTTTTCTAAATGAGAGAAGTCAGACATGTTTCATATTACATAACTATTCCTAACATTTTCAGTTGTTACCTAGATTTTCAAATTCTTAACAAAACCATAGGTAGTTGTAGATAGTCACAATGTGCACCTATTACCATAAACAGAGTAATGTGACACCCCCACGACTCAGTCATAGCACTCTATACTCTCTGTGACTCACAATGACAAGATCAAACTGCTTTGATTTTCTCATAGCAAATCGCTGGTCGTAGGGTTGGCCTCTTGTGTCTGTGTTAGTTAACATGGCACGCTCAACTGGAAGCACAATGAATATAAAACCTATAAAAGGTCAAGAATGATGGTGGCTGCAAGGATGCAAACTTGGAAATGGAGAAGAGGCTTGTTGAACTTTAGAGGCAGCACTGACGTTTTAGTGTTTGTGGTATCACAAGAGGGCACAGGCTACAACAAATCCTGTAGATTCAGTATTACTTGAAGGTTGTGCTTGAGACATAATTGTTCAAGAGTTTCAACATACTGTTTTTTCAATGTATAGATCTCTAAAGGTCTGGATCAAAAGTGACTTCCTTTAATTAAATACTGCATAGGCTTAGGAATACATTAATGTCATGCACCAGAGCAATTGACAGTAACACCTTAAAAGAATTTTCTACATTTGTACCCTATTCAGAGTGAATAATTAGTAACCGGATTACTGGCTAATTGTGGACTATTAGTCATGGCAGGGGCAAAAAACAAAAAATATAAAAAAGACATTGAAAAGGATTTCCATCTTACTTGCAGTATACATTACATAGTATGTATAATGATCATTAACAATTTCACTAAACTTTATCCTATATCTTACATTTCCCTTTTGACAAACTTCCATATAGTACATTGTGACAGAATTGAGGCAGTCTGCAGTAGTCGCTGTTTCCACAAATAACGTCAATGCAGTCCAAATAGGTATTTTCAAATAATAAGGACAACAAGCATGTTCACAGCATGTTAAAATTTGAGATAATCTTTGAAAACACAAAAATGTACACCAAAATGAAGAGTTATAACTTGAGGAAAGAAGACTTTATGCATCTGTTTGATTTCTGAACAGTTCCAAGGTATTTAAATGTTTAGCATTGACAATTTTAACCCTTTCGGCCCTGGATTTTCTGTTTTTATGGGGAAAATTATTTTGTGAGATATTCTATCTTTGGGGTGTCTAGGAAGTTCAAAAGTGAAAAAACAAAAACATTATCATTATTATTATACAATAGCTGCCAAATACTTCAATCTTCTTGAGGAAATACAATTAGAAGTAGTGCGCACAGTCCGGAAGCGTCCATTTTCACTTCCGTGTTTTGCGGCCTGTATGCCAGTCTCTCCAGTTTGCGCTAATAGTCGCACACGCAGTTCCAACGGCTGCAAACGTACCTGTGCTTTACAAAAATGGCTGCCTATATATGTACTAGTAATAGGATGTCAAGGTCGAAAGGGTTAAGACACATCTCTAAGGAATATAATGCCATTTAAGCCCTCAAACAGTGTTAATTAAATTAAAGTATATCTTCTACTATTACTAAATCTATTTGTCCCCAAGGGAAAGCTGAAACTTTACAGAAGCTCAAGAAAACAAAAAAGTATCTTTATATATAATCTGCATTTGGATCTTGATCTTTGTTTGTCCGCGAATTCATGTTTCCCTGACCACCAGAGGGTGCCCAAGAGCCTTGAACACCATACACAACTCAGCCAAATGCAATTTTAGGTAAAATGCAAGGTTGTTTAATCTTTATTATATATAATCTTCATTTGGATCTTGATCTTTGTTTGTCCACAAATTCATGCTTCCCTGACACTGCCTTGGTTGTTACTTTTGTTTACAAACACTGTCGATACCACTCTTTGTGTTTAGATCTGGCGTCGACATCTGCTTCATTGTCGAGACTGTGGTTTTTTTGTGTTACTATTGACCGTCGTTGGCAGCACTTTGTCCAAATCGAATGTTCACCCACTTCTTGGAGTCGGCAGTCAGAGTATATAAGTCGGACACACTTCTGTGATTTTCCACCAGTCAGCGTTTGGAGTTCAAGAAAGAAGCATTGGTTCTTCCTTACACTTTGGATTGCCACAAAGCAACCTGCGAGATTGGAGAAAGGTTGAGAAGAGATCGTGAGAGGAAAAGACAGCGTCGTGAAAACGAGATGGACTGTGAACGGAGAGAAGCAGAAATGCTCCTCCACCACCATATAATTACTATTCGGACAGTGATTCCAATTAGGCCGTTCCTATTGAATCAATGTCCAAGGGTTTTGTTTTGTAATTTTGTTTCCCTTATAAAAAATCATAATGCTGTGCGATGAAGGGCCGAGTTCACGACTGGCAGCCGCGTTTATACAGAGAGCCCTTCACAGACAACTTTAACACACGCAATGTAGTTGGGCGCACATGGCTAGTATATTATATATATACACACACATAAATAGTATATGTGTGTTGTACTAAATGCATATCATTTGAGACCTTACAGTATATTCTACAGCAAATATAAATCTGTCAGTGCTATTTCTATAATCAGACTGTCTTTCATTATTATTATGATTTAGATGATAGTTGATCTTTTTTGAGGACCTATTAAGACAAGAGTATAGAAAATTTCAAAGAGTTCATAAACTAATAATTCCAAATTATTTACAAACTTATAATTTAATAACAATTGAGTAATAATTGTCTTTCACTCCGACTTAGATGATATTTGGATCCCTTCGAGGAGCCACACCTTTATTGTATGTATAGCATGTGGGTTTTATTCAAGTGTGTACAGTATTGCAAAAATGTTGAATTAACATATGCAGTTGATTTAAAACTTTAGCAGATTCTGTCAAGAAAGAAATGTAACACGCTTCTCTAGTAATGGTCTTGGAATTTTTTTAAAACACCAAAGATGAGAAATGTAACTCAAAAAAGAAAACAAAAACCTCAAAAATGCATTTTCATGTAACGCACTGCTTCTACCCCAACAGCAAGAAATAGATTCCTTCAGCCAATTTTGCAGTTTACTGTTAACATGCATTTAATTATGTGCAATACCATATCCTGCCTAATTAATTGGCTTGCGGTTTGCAGCTGTTGTTCAAAGCAATTTGACATTTTCGATTTGAAATGCATTAAAGTGGCTACAGATCATTTTTTTTTTGTCAATAACAAGGCCGGGAACAAACTTGTTAAAGTAAATAAATGCAAACCAAAGTAACTTCAGTGCACTGCTGCAATTGAAGAATCCTGGGTCATACTGTTTTGCTTTATTTGTTTCCAGAAGATACTTTATTGTTTTGTGCAGTAAAATGCTTTGTATTTAACTGTTTCTTAAGTTTCTATCAGACAACTACCTGGAAGATTTACCACTCAGAAAATGTAAGAGCTGTTATATTCAGGCTGTGATGCACATATAAATTTTACAAGTACATTCACACATTGCCTGAACATGCATAAACTTAAGTGAATATGTGAAACTTTAGTAAGGCTTTTTACGAGGTTTAACCTTCCTCTATGATCTTCTTTCTTGGGCAAGTTTATTATCGTCTTTTATTAATCAAGTTGTTCACCGTAGTTCACAAGATACACCCTGTAGGCTTGTAGAAAAGGTCACCTTTCACAGATATGTGACAAGATTTTGCAATTTAAAAGGGAAGAAGTTTAATATTGCTGTTTTGCTTGCAGGGTTTCTTCCACAGAAGCCTTCATTGCCATGTAATACTTAATACTACTAGAACAATGTTTAATACTACTACTACTAGTACTACTATAATGCAAATACTAAATTTGCATAGGAGTATAACAGAGTGGAGTACTATGTTGTGGCACACACACGTGTTTAGGGGACAACCAAAGGGCCTGAATAAATGCAGTTCCACGCCGGACCAGGGGGGTGGCGAAGTGCGCTAATTCTCTCCCTTAATTCCTTGCAGACCATTCTTGGGAAATCCCACCCTGTTTTGGGGTAGCCAGTGATGTCACTTCTGGTTCCTCTCCTGATGACATCACTTCTTGTGAGGGTTTAAAAGCTGCCATCTTAAAGAAAATACTCAGTCTGTTTTGGACTCAGTTGTATGAACATGTCTTTGTCTTTTGACAGATTTTGCAGCCGGGAAATATTATATAGGTGGCTGCCCCAAAACTTCCCAATGTCTCTTGGCTATTTTTGTGACAGTTGCCTTTTGGTCGGACATGCAAGTAAAATCTTTATTGTGTTCTGTTTACAAAACAATATGACTACTACTGCTATATACTGCGTTGTGCTATATTATAACAGCTTCTTTCAGATACACACCACATAAACCTGACTCGTATAAAAAAATTCCATTTGCTTTAATATGCCCATATATTTTTAAGAAAGGCAATTAAAATTGTCAAACAACTTTTGAGCATATGCACACAACAATAAGAATGGGAGATGATTATGCTGTGTATGAAATGCCAGCAGAAGATAATATGAGCAAACACGTTCACTTCAAGATGGATTAAAGACAACTTAAACAGAATAATGCAAAATCACTTCAGCTCTGCTTTTTTATTTGCAATGAATTTAAGTTATTCCGCAAGCAGAAGGGCGTGATATTGAAAAACAGCTGATTGTTCAATCCAAAAAAGATCATTCTAGATATAATTCATCCATACAATCTGCTACAATAACAATAATAACACATGCCTGATTATTTTGTGATGATTATGGCAACAGCAGAATAACCATGACTATCTTTAAAGGAGATCATTACAGTTGCTACAATTTTAATGAATGAATTAAATGCATAATATCACTTTTGGATTCACATTAAGAAATGCAGCACTATGTCCTAATTATCCAGAAAAAATAACTTAGAGGTTTTTTTTATTTTTGTTTCTAAACCATAGCAGAGTTTAAAATGAATTATTTCACGCTTGTTTTGCTGGCTCCCTATCTACAGCAGTAATCTTTTTCCTGCTGGCTTAGGCTTTGGCTCCCTTACATTCCAAATACGATTAAGCTTTCACACCTTACTCACACCGTCATATTCACCTGAATGCCTGGCAGAAGTATATTTAATCTGCATTGCTAGCAAACACAATTTTGTTGCTTCAACAAGCAGAAGGTCAATTCACCCGTGCAGTTTCACAGACTGCCGCTAAACAGTCCTGAGCCATCCCAGTTGTGGCACACTGCTGTAAGTATAAATGCAGCGAGGGGAGGCAGGTCTACAATTCAAATGTTCATTTGTGTTCCATTTTCATTCATGAGAACATTTACTAGAGGTGACTTATTTAACAATATGTTAGTTAAATACATGTGCTTGGGATGCCGTGAGTTTTACGAATGAATGATCTGACTATCATAAATAAATGCTCTATCATAAATAAATATAAATGTTAATATTAACATATTATTTATTTATTAATTAATTAATTAATTTTAACATATATAAATATAAATGTTCTATCAGGGGCGGCACGGTGGCACAGTGGGTAGCGCTGCTGCCTCGCAGTTGGGAGACCTGGGGACCTGGGTTCGCTTCCCGGGTCCTCCCTGCGTGGAGTTTGCATGTTCTCCCCGTGTCTGCGTGGGTTTCTTCCAGGTGCTCCGGTTTCCTCCCACAGTCCAAAGACATGCTGGTTAGGTGGATTGGCAATTCTAAATTGGCCCTAGTGTGTGTTTGTGTGTGTCCTGCAGTGGGTTGGCACCCTGCCCGGGATTGGTTCCTGCCTTGTGCCCTGTGTTGGCTGGAATTGGCTCCAGCAGACCCCCGTGACCCTGTGTTCGGATTCAGCGGGTTGGAAAATGGATGGATGTTCTATCAGACGGTTGTAGTGAGCGCCCTCTTCTACGCGGTGGTGTGCTGGGGAGGCAGCATTAAGAAGAAGGACGTCTCACGCCTAGACAAACTGGTGAGGAAGGCAAGCTCTATTGTAGGCACGGAGCTGGACAGTTTGACATCCGTGGCAGAGCGATGGGCACTCAGCAGGCTCCTATCAATTATGGAGAATCCACTGCATCCTCTAAACAGTGTCATCACCAGACAGAGGAGCAGCTTCAGCGACAGACTGCTGTCACTGTCCTGCTCCACTGACAGACTGAGGAGATCGTTCCTCCCCCAAACTATACGACTCTTCAATTGTACCTGGTGGTGGTGGGGGGGGGGGGGTAAACGTTAACATTATTCAAAGTTATTGTCTGTTTTTACCTGCATTTTTATTACTCTTTCATTTAATATTGTTTTTTTGTATCAGTATGCTGCTGCTGGAGTATGTGAATTTCCCCTTGGGATTAATAAAGTATCTATCTATCTATCTATCTATCTATCTATCTATCTATCTATCTATCTATCTATCTATCTATCTATCTATCTATCTATCTATCTATCTATTATACAGTGCCTTATACATATATCTATCTATCTATCATATACAGTAACATAACATTTTTTTCACAGACATTTTTCATATTGTGTGCTGTTGTTCATTCATTGTCATAAAGATGCTTATTATTTCAGAAACTTGCTTTTATTCATTCTGCATGATAACATGAGATGAAAAATGTTTCTCAGCCATCACTACTTATTATGTAGGGTAAGTAACATATAAAAAAATATATAATTTTTGGGTGGAGTATTCCTTTAAAATTAACCTTTGACTATCATGAAATGGGAATGACTGAACAGACATGCAAAAACCCCTGTTGGAATTAAAAAGCAACCCTTGTCATGAAGTTCTGGAAACAAGAAAGAAGACATGAAACAGCATGCAAAATCCTCCAAGCTTATAAAAAGACTCTTACATCATTTCCTGTATGTTTGTAAGATAAGCAGATTTTTTTAGACCATACTTTGTGCTTATGAAATGGTGTGCCTTTGTGCATAGTTGCACACCACCCCTGCTTTATGATGTCAGAGGCAACTTTTAAAATAAAAGCCTTTTAAAGCTCTCTTATCAAATAACTCTCAGATTTGACTTTTCATTAAAACAAGATACAGTGGTGTGAAAAACTATTTGCCCCCTTCCTGATTTCTTATTCTTTTGCATGTTTGTCACACAAAATGTTTCTGATCATCAAACACATTTAACCATTAGTCAAATATAACACAAGTAAACACAAAATGCAGTTTTTAAATGATGGTTTTTATTATTTAGGGAGAAAAAAAATCCAAACCTACATGGCCCTGTGTGAAAAAGTAATTGCCCCCTTGTTAAAAAATAACCTAACTGTGGTGTATCACACCTGAGTTCAATTTCCGTAGCCACCCCCAGGCCTGATTACTGCCACACCTGTTTCAATCAAGAAATCACTTAAATAGGAGCTGCCTGACACAGAAGTAGACCAAAAGCACCTCAAAAGCTAGACATCATGCCAAGATCCAAAGAAATTCAGGAACAAATGAGAACAGAAGTAATTGAGATCTATCAGTCTGGTAAAGGTTATAAAGCCATTTCTAAAGCTTTGGGACTCCAGCAAACCACAGTGAGAGCCATTATCCACAAATGGCAAAAACATGGAACAGTGGTGAACCTTCCCAGGAGTGGCTGGCCGACCAAAATTACCCCAAGAGCGCAGAGACGACTCATCCGAGAGGTCACAAAAGACCCCAGGACAACGTCTAAAGAACTGCAGGCCTCACTTGCCTCAATTAAGGTCAGTGTTCACGACTCCACCATAAGAAAGAGACTGGGCAAAAACGGCCTGCATGGCAGATTTCCAAGACGCAAACCACTGTTAAGCAAAAAGAACATTAGGGCTCGTCTCAATTTTGCTAAGAAACATCTCAATGATTGCCAAGACTTTTGGGAAAATACCTTGTGGACTGATGAGACAAAAGTTGAACTTTTTGGAAGGCAAGTGTCCCATTACATCTGGCGTAAAAGGAACACAGCATTTCAGAAAAAGAACATCATACCAACAGTAAAATATGGTGGTGGTAGTGTGATGGTCTGAGGTTGTTTTGCTGCTTCAGGACCTGGAAGGCTTGCTGTGATAGATGGAACCATGAATTCTACTGTCTACCAAAAAATCCTGAAGGAGAATGTCCGGCGATCTGTTCGTCAACTCAAGCTGAAGCGATCTTGGGTGCTGCAACAGGACAATGACCCAAAACACACCAGCAAATCCACCTCTGAATGGCTGAAGAAAAACAAAATGAAGACTTTGGAGTGGCCTAGTCAAAGTCCTGACCTGAATCCAATTGAGATGCTATGGCATGACCTTAAAAAGGTGGTTCATGCTAGAAAACCCTCAAATAAAGCTGAATTACAACAATTTTGCAAAGATGAGTGGGCCAAAATTCCTCCAGAGTGCTGTAATAGACTCATTGCAAGTTATCGCAAACGCTTGATTGCAGTTATTGCTGCTAAGGGTGGCCCAACCAGTTATTAGGTTCAGGGGGCAATTACTTTTTCACACAGGGCCATGTAGGTTTGGATTTTTTTTTCTCCCTAAATAATAAAAACCACCATTAGCAAACTGCATTTTGTGTTTACTTGTGTTATATTTGACTAATGGTTAAATGTGTTTGATGATCAGAAACATTTTGTGTGACAAACATGCAAAAGAATAAGAAATCAGGAAGGGGGCAAATAGTTTTTCACACCACTGTATTTGCTCAAGCAGCATCCCTCTCACTTGCACATATTCACTTGAAGCTGCTCTGCGCAAACTCACGGATTCAAGTCATAATGAAGAGTACAGCCACAAGCTGAAGAACTTAGCCCTTGTAGTGATCAATTGGGCTTCGAGAATTGAAGATAATAGGTCGTCTGTTTCTAACAAGATATGCTATACAAATGCCATGCACCACCAATCTGAGACTAGATACATCTCATACCGAGGGGGTAACCAGGATGATCGATTACTTGAAATGGTCATAAAATATATTTCAGTAGGGTGAAGAGATTTAATCTCAAAATCCTCACCCCAACCTCCAGGTACTCCTATGTTGCACAGCGATCTGACAGTCCATAGTGCTACATCCAATGATGAAGGGCAGGCAGTGTGGTATAGTGTTTAAGGCTTTGGACTTCAAACCCTGAGATTGTGGGTTCAAATCCCGCTACTGACACCATGTGACCATGAGCAAGTCACTTGACCTGCCTGTGCTCCAATTGGAAAACCCAATAGAAATGTAACCAATTGTATCATAAATGTTGTAAGTCACCTCGGATAAAGGCGTCAACCAAATAAGTAAATATAACAAAGGTGCTAGGGATATAATATGCTATAAGAGAGACATGCTGCAGCAAAAAAAAACACACAGCGGACGTCTTAGATCATACATTTTTTTCATTTAAAGGCATACATTTTCCAAGCATAAAATTGTTTAGCAATTGTGGAGCATGTCCTTGTAGATAGGCCTTCTTTCTTAACCCAGGGTACTTACATGTTAACAGAAAATATTAAAATCTATTTCCTACATCTATGATAATCTTACCACTTGTGTTTGAACTAAACACGAGTTAGCATCCATCTATCTATTTTCTAAACCCGCTTATCCAGCTTCCAAGGGTAAGTTCCATCTTCTACATGCTTACTTACAATATTATAAATATTATTCAAGATTCTAAATTCCTCTTCTGAGATGAAACTTTAAAACACATTTATTATTACTGGGCTTCATGTTGGTTGAATAGCCACATTTCTTCTTTCTTAGATCTAACATTATAACAACATTCAGTATGTGTTCTGGAAGTCCTCAGAGTAATGTAATCAGGGGTCTTCTGCTCCTTGTAGATTGCCCTTGATAAATTGATCTGAAGATTGGAGACAGACAATTATTTAAAACGGACTTCAATGCCTGTTTACAGTAAAAATAAGAATATGTCACGCAAGACAGGGATATATTTAGACTAGCTCCTGGAGGAAGGCCTGGACTTGGTCTTTGCTGCCAAGCTTGTGGTAACTGGATAAACCACCAGTCTGTTTGGGCCAGTCTCAATTTGCAGTGGGAAGCTATTGTGCAAGCTAATGGTAGTAGCCAAAGCAATACTAATTTGGTGAAGAACACGTATGGGAAATTTTCAGACAGACTATATTGATGAAATGAAAATTGGAATCTTGGGACATGAAATGTCACTGAGCTGGGAAGGAAGCAGACGTTCTGTAGGGGGTATTAAAAGTGCTAGCTGGAAATTTCTAACATTTTCTCTACACATAGCTGTTGAACCATGTTTCTCGATCAAAGATAATCTCTCCACTCTCTGGCATTTATGAGGATGCTGACAAGCCACTGCCGCTAGTGCATTAAACGTATGCTTTTAATACAGAGCAAGAGTCAGGATTCTGTAAGTACCAACACAGGTGTCTGCCAGTTGCTTTAGTATGTATCTGTTTCCTTTGTGTTGTTTATGTTTTTGTGCTCTTGACACCCCAACATGACATGAGATGCTGCACATGTTAGATCGATTCAAGCATTCTTGGCACACATGTTCATGCTTATCTATATGCAACATTGAAAGTGATATATTAGATATCGGAGAGAGAAAACTGCATTCAGCACCCCTAGTGGACAAGGTACTTCCATTCGGGCTGCACGGGGCACCAGCAACCTTCCAATGTCTGGTAGATAGAGTGCTTCAGCCCCACCAGTCCTATTGTGCCGCCTACCTTGATGACGTGGTCATCTTTTCCGGCACCTGGGAGGATCAAGTATTGCAGGTTTACATGGTCCTCCTGACGCTAGCGAATGCCTGGCTGCGCATCAACCCCAAGAAGTGTTTCTACAGGTTGAACGAAGCCAAATATTTGGGCTACCTGGTAGGTGGAGGGCTGGTGAAACCACAGTGCTCCAAAGTAAAAGACATCTTGGAATGGCCCCGTCCAATAGTCAAAAAAAAGGTGCAAGCTTTCTTGGGATTAGCGAGTTACTACCACCGGTTTGTACCTCGTTTTTCTGAGAGGGCCGCCCCTTTGACAGAGTTGACAAAGAAAAGGGCCCCTTTATATGTGTTATAGAACGACGTAGCGGAATGGGCATTCAGTGACTTAAAAATGGCCCTCACTACAGCACCAGTTTTGAGAACACCTAATTTTTCGCATCCTTTTCTCCTCCAGACCGACGCTTCAGACACAGGTCTTGGTGCCGTGCTGAGCCAAAGCGTTGATGGTGTCGAACATCCCATCATTTACCTGAGCTGGAAACTGTTGGACCGGGAGACAAGGTATGCAGCGGTAGAATGGGAAGCCTTGGCCATCAAGTGGGCGGTAACTCACCCTCGGTACTACCTGCTGGGCCGGGAGTTCACCCTGGTGATGGACCATGCCGCCTTCCAGTGGATGGCCCTTCACGGGGACTCGAATCCTTGGGTTACCAGGTGGTTTTTGGACCTGCAGCTGTATAAGTTCACTGTCACTTATCGTCAAGGTAACCTTCAAGCCAACGCTGATAGACTCTCCCAGGTTCACGACCTCTCGGTTTAAGCCGCCGCTGAAGGGGGGGGTCATGTCACGCACGCGTGCATGGTGAGCAGATTAAGGACCCGACACGTACCGCGACAAGTCGTGCCAGGGGACAATGACTGTGTACAAACCTCTCTCTCTTTATTTCTTCAGAAACAACGAGGCTCTGCCACTGTAATACCATCCGGACGATCCAAAGAGCCGCAGCACTTCCGGGTTCCTTTCTTCCCTCTGGTTCCCCTGTGATGATGTCAGCTACCCATCCAGCACCACGATTTTCCCAGCATTCCATTGTTTATTTTCCGGTCTGTCCCCATAAATTGTCCGTCTACCCCTCCTTCTAGGTCTCTGAGTTAGTTTTGAAGTATTGACCTTGAATTTTGTTACAGTATACGGGGCTAAAAACCCCAAACCTTTATGCGATTCTGTTTCTTTATTACTATATATATATATATATATATATATATATATATATATATATATATATATATATATATATACTGTGTATACTAATATATATACTGAATATACTGTATTTCAGGAAAAATTGTTCAAAAGATGTAAAATTATTATCAGTATGGAGTTATCTAAAGGTCAGTTGGATTGGCAGGTAACTTCCATGAGTTAACCAATGTATAGGTTAAGGGTGGCTAGAATAAACGTCTATCATGAAAATCAGCAATAGACGATAGCGTTTCAGCCTTAAAGCCCTTCTACTTTGGCACCATACACAACGCATGGCATTTTGTGAACAGTTTAAACAGGAATTCCATGGCTAACCAAACAGATATATTTTTACAAGTTAGTTTCTTTCTGTCAAAATTGGCAGTATCAGTGATAAGAGAAACAACACTAATATTTGTTTTGAGGTGATTTCACAATTGTGAAAGGAGATATTTAGTAAGAAGTTTTTATTAGGGTGGAAAAGAAGGAATCTTGCTTCCTAAGGCCTTATTCATAGTTCTGTGTTTACATGTGTTCTTTTCTTCAGCCACATGACACATGTAATCCATGTCACACTAGTAATACTAATTCTATCTGTGTCTTTTGTTCACAACACTGCAGGCATCAAAAATATAACATGTTGTATATTATTTGATAAGTATCCAGCTGCAGTCAGGACACTTTTAGGCCCCCGTCAGATATGAGCAGTTCAGACACTATGAGGCCCGGAACCTTTTTGTAGTCATGTGAGATATACAACAACGTTTATTGTTACCTCTTGTATAACTGTACAATTAAATACCTTACTAACTGGATTCAGTAGGCATTTTTAATGTGATGTGTTGCATTACCTAGAAAATTGATTAATTTTTTCAGACAAAAAAGTTACATTGAAAAAAATCATATATATGATACAGTCCCTACCAAATAATACAAAGAGTACACAACACATGTGTCGCCATTATTGGGGATCATCAGGTGTACACACCTTTGCTTCCCCTTACGGGGATCGAACCTCGGACGTCAGCACCTGAGGTGAAGCCTGTGACGTTGTGCCACAGCGGCTGGTTCGCTTACTTGACAGGGTGAAGATCGGAGTATTACATTCAAATTTTATATTACTTTTCCTGGGCAGATATTTGAGTCTGCAGTGTTTTCACTTTGTGGAAATTTAACAGCATCCAGTATCTCAGAGAGTGTTAAAGGATTGTTAATACATAATGTCTTGGTATTTCTGTTTAATTTTTCACTTAGATATGCTTTATAAATTTCATGCAGGTAGTTCCATAGATAGCGTACTTTCAACCAAAACATTAACATATTCAAAATAGGTTTAATAAAATCTTTACCTGTTAAAAACAATTGATTATACTGCAAACTTCAAGTTGAACTGGAAGTGCTTAGTATTCCATATTCAACAGGGCCTTATGGAAAATAAAAATGGTGTCATAATTGCAAGATTTAACAGACTGTAAAACTGCAAGATTTAGTTCAATTATAATCATTAAATAAGTAATCAATTTGTGAGTAAGTATGATACATGGAAGATAAAAATGAATATTGTATGTCCCACTGCCAGTCAGTGTAATTACTAGTGACAGTAGCCTTTTTAGCCTTTGCCAACTTAAACCTATTTGAGAAACAGTGGAGATTCAGGAATTACTGACACGGCTCCCTTCTTAATTAGTTCCACAAGAGCAGACACTAAGGGTGGGGTAAACCATAAGAACAGAATTCTTCTAACACAAAATGTTCTGTGATGAATATTCCCTATTAAATTGTTTGTTTCTGAGAAATGCTTATTTCATTTAAATATTAATATCATGTGTTCATAATTATGGTAAAGTAACGTTAAAAAATAAAGCCTCTTTGCAACAGACAATATTAAATTTAAAACATCTAGAGCCTTCAATATGTTAGGTAGCCTCACTTAATCCACATCAGATAATGTTTCTAGTTCTTCCTCTCATTCCTTTTTTTACTTTAACGTTTATTTTTTTTAATATCATTTAAACACACATACTCTTTTATTCCTCTAGAGCTGTTAGTACTTCTGACATGCACATATTCACTGAGTAATTTCACAGCATAATATGTGCTCACTGCAACAAAACCACCATGATGTCACAAGAAACAATGTATTCAAAATAAGTTTAAAATAAGTCATAGCCTTCTAAGGAAGAATATTTAAAATTAGGAGAAGTAATGGTTTTTAACATGCTCAGTTTCATTCCAGGACATATGGCTGGTGATTATGCACATGAATTGATTCATACTGATCTCCGTAATCAACACTTTTCTTCGGTTGTCAGGGGAGTTTGCGTTTTTTACAAATGATAATGATAGTCAAGTTGATTCTTTTCATTGAACTGATTAGAGATATCTCAGTGAACCAATAAATTGATTTTGTTCATTTCATTCACACGAACAGACTGCTCATACAGTTTGGTTTGTTCATTAAGTACACATGAAAACTTTTGTAAAGTTTGATGATAGCTATATTAAATGTTATTCCACTGCTTTTGAGTGGAATGAGACAAATTTTGATTGTGATTAAAAAGCAGTTGTTACATATTGTGTATCTGGTCATATTGTGTATGTCGTTACTATAGTTAAGGCAGTAATAAGCTGTTTTTCCTCAATTAAAGGAATGTTCCACCCCAAAAATTATATATTTTTTAAATATTACTTACCTAATGTGGTTTTCAGTGCTGAAAAAAATGTAATCCTATGTTTTCATAGAGAATGGGGATAACAAATATTTAGATACAGTTGACATCTACAGAGACCAATGCTGGATCACAGCAAACAATATAAAATGTCCATAAAAAAATCTCACATTACTTGTGTCGCATAATCTACATGTCAAATCATCCAGTTGTATGCTCACAACAGGCCAAATGCATGTAGCGTTAGCTACAATATTATTAAGTTAATGGGTCTGGAATGACAGAGCAATGGATGCAGCGGAATCGCTTTCACACAGAAACAAACATTTGAACTGAAGACAGAACTTTTGGCCACGTAGGAGAGATAGGTCTTTAATTCATAAGTGTAATTCCGAGTGAACACATTTTCTCTTCATGGTCTGCTCTGATTTTCCAGAAGTATTATTTAACAATATTTCAGCAGAAAATGCATGCACATGGCCTGTTGTGAGCATACATCTGAACGACTTGTGGATTATACAACACGAGCAACATGAAATTTTTTTCATGGATATTTTTGATTTTGTTTGCTGTTGTCCAGTGTTGGTCACCATTGACTCATATGCTATCAAGAAACATTGTTACTTTTTCCATGAAAATAATCTTTTATCTTGACCATCACTAAAAACCTTATAAGATAATTGTGTAAGTTTTCATGCTTCTTGGCATGAATATAGTCATACATTAAAACGAAATCTCACAAAAGCTTCTGAATTATTAAATATGATTTTTTAGAAAAGCCAAAGTGGTTCTGTAGATAATACAGGAAAATTAATTAATACGGTCATTGACGTAAGCCCTCCTTGGCGATAAGCTTAATGCTGCTCTAGCACTTTCAAAATATCTTCCCAGTAAAAAGAAATTAAACACAGTAAAAAGTACAGAAACTATTTCGTTTTGTTAGCTTTATAGTAATTTGTACATTTTAACCTGCACACTATATGGAGCTGAAATATGGTGCGTTATAGCTGTGACCCACACAAGTAAGTCACGTTTTATGTTGTGTTTTGGTAGGTTTTCATCAAGACAGCAAGTAACATCAACTCTTATCAGTCAAATTTGAAAGGGCCAACAGGAGACATTATAGCCTTATTGTCTACAAAACCCTGACATCTTCTGAAATGGCAGACTATGTAAGATAGACATGCACCTGACAAAACAGAAACTTATGTTTTGTTTTTTTTTTTTTCTTTGGATTTGATAAATTTTTCATTTTTTTCCAAAATGTACTCTGCCACACACTCGCGTTTGTCATACAACTTCAGGGCTTAATGGCTTTGGGTATTTCCACCCCGAGTCAGGGGTTGGTGCTATTATTCATGTCCTTTACCCCTTCCTGTACCTCAAAGTAGAAGATTGACAGCACTAGAACCTCTAACATTGTTTCTGCTTCCATCATTTAAAACTGCCCCTTCTGATGGTGGCATCTTTAATACCATCCCAAGAGGAAGAACTCCAGTCTAAGGACTCTCATCCAAGAAGACAACATCTTGTCCACATTCATTCGACATTTTTGTAATTTTCCTTTGAAGAAAATCTGTCAGTTATATGGGGTTCACCTTCCTGTTCCCTAACTCTTTATCATTTTCCTTGTTTACTTACAACACCTAAGTACTACAATTAATCAGATTGTACACAAACCTTGCTGCTCTCAGTGGTCTCAGTATTCATGCTTCTGAGTATCACTATGATATCACTGACTACTGAATACATCTAGTGCCCAATCCTTCAATCACCACTTGTGAGTGACATCTTCAGCCAGGAGAAGACGTCGTTCAACTTTCATTGAATGCTTCAACCCTAAAACATCTTCCAGATGGTGGATCAGCACTGGTCATCTCCTCCTGTCTACTTCTACTGCCTCCACCATTCTACAAGAAGCTACTTTCCATTCCCTTCTATTCCCAGGGCTGTGAGCATCTTCGCACCAATTGTGCCGGGAAACCTCTGCAACCTACCTTAACTGGAAATATCCACACATGACACCCTTCGTCCCTGCATTGTTAGACCTAATCCTGATATTTGGTGACCTTCCTCTCTGAGGCCACTTCACATCCTTCTTCCAGGGAACAGTCAGTTCTAACAGGGTGATCCTCTTCGCTTTCTCTGACCACATGACGATGTTACGCCTTAGAGCTGTTTGTAGACCTGGGGAAAATGTACCTTCCTAACATGTCTCCCCTCATTTCCCATGGTCGGGCCAGCTGCAAAAGGCTCTTCTTGGAGGAGGGTGGCTTCTCCCCATCTCTGATCAAACTATACTCACATGGGTCTCTTCTGCTCCAAAATATCTGCCAGTTCACTGAGAACCTTGTCATGGCATCATCTATAATAATAAACCCCCAATACAATTTCAAATAATATACCTCCTGTCCCTTATAGTAGGCTCATTAAGTTTGTATGGGGCAGATGGACAGTGATAACATCTATTCAAAAAAATTGATAACAAACCAATCAGGATATGCTCAAGTCTTGCTGGCAACTTTGGATCAACTTTGACATTCTGATCCAACCCCAAAAACGGATGAATATACAGAATGCTTGTGGAAACATTTGCATGAAAAATAACACATGTTTGAGATTAAATTACAATTTGAGTAGTAAAGATGTTCAGGAAATAAAAACACCAAGACTCAATGGCTTTTTATAGTTAAAAAAAAAAAATTAGACAAAATATTCATATTAGGTATTGATTTTTATCACCTATTATGACAATGGGGAAAAAATACAGCAATCTGGAAATATCAATGTGTAGGCCTCAATCAAAAGTTCTGAGCAAACACACTTCATTTTTACTTCTTACTCAGCCTTTTCCATGAAAATATATTGTCTCTCTCTCTCTCTTTTTGAGACCACTCAAAGATACAGACGCTTCAAACTCCCTGATGAATATTCAGTAATCCCGGATCTCCCGCCACCCCAGCTGGCCAACTGACTCAAGCACACCTACACCAGAGCACAAGGTTGTGGGGTCATAGTGTGGCAGGTAGCCAGAGCAGCAGGAAGCCAACTGCTACTAGAGTATGTCTAAATGAGCCAAGACACAGATGGCACAAGAAAGGCCTTGTTCTGTAGGCTCGGCATCATGCTGAATCAATTGTACATTGCAACTTTCCTTTTGCATGGGTCCAACATGAAATCATTTGGCTCTAACTGACCTCAAAAGAGGAAACAGGTACTATGGCATTTTAAGATTAGCTAACAAACAAAAGAACAAAAAGATTTCATTCATGTCTTATATATTTGTCTCAGCCATCAAACATACAGAAAGCAAACTCAATGTGCATCATCACTCATTATCCAAAACTCATGCCAAGGATGGGTCTTTCCTTTTAAATATACCAGATGTCTCTCTACTATTAGTGAACCTTCATCAGAACTATCAACTGCAGGTTTTGATAAGAGCTGCAAGCCAAAGTTTAAAGCCAGTAATAGCTTGCTACACATATCTTAATTGGCAATCTTAATTAAAGCAGAAGCATCAATGTATGAAGCACAGTCTTCTCAAAAACCATTTTTCTTTTTTGACTTTTGTGCATAAGGAAACAATCTTTTTGTATACGGTAACCGTCAAAGGCAGTGATAATTATTGTGAATTGAACTTTGAATAACCAAAGCCATCTGTCTTTATCAAATCTGCCAGAACCCTACCAATTGGAACATATTTTAGCAACACAAAGGGCTTACAGACATAAAAATGTTTATGAGATAACTAACCCATTGCTGAGATGAAGCACTTGAATGAAAATGAGTTTATAACTATTCAAAAATTTTCTTTTACATGTAGGCAATTTAGGAATCCTGATTTGGCAGCCAATTAATGTCATCTGAAGTGTTTGCTACTTTTTCCTCTTTGTATGCAAAAACTAGATTAGGTTAAAACTCAGTCATCAAAAGTATTAGATTCAGACTCAGGACAACTGCCTCAAACATGCTGCAACTGGACACATTGGTACATTTTAAAAATATTAAATATATAATTGAGGGACCTGAGACTTTCAAGCAGTGCTGAAATTAGTAGGACTGATTTAATAGAATTGTGTTTAATGAATCACTACAGCTTGAGACTAAAGTAAGAAGTGGAAGCTTGATAAAAGGCAAAACTGCTACAGGACGAGGGAAGTGAAAGGGGAATCTGCAAGTCATGACAAAAAATGAAAGGCTTTCTATCGAGGGTCACAACAGGGTGGATACCTTTATTAGGCCATTGTAGGCCTTTTCAAAGTATTTCATTACAACAACTCAAGTCTTAAAAAACCCTTATGTCAATGCTTTTTAATTGACAAATGATGACAATATTACAACATGTATGATATAAATGGAGTATGTGCTTATGTAGTCGTCCGTTTTCTCACAATCATAAAAGTATGTTTTTGTTGCGAATGTCAATTAAGGTCTAATGGTAAGCATACTATGTGCGTTTTCTCGCCAGCATTACACAGTCTTTGTCTCTACGTAGGCAAACAGAGTTTGTATTTATTTGATTATTCCACAGTATGATTTTCTTAATTATCTGTGTCTCTCAAGCCAAGATTTTGTACTAAACATAATTAGTGGCAATACATCAAAATGGGCATTGTCTGCACATCTTTTCTTACTCAGGTTATTTTGTAAATTATTTTTTGTTTTTGAATCTTTAACTTTGCTATGACCAAAGAACATAAAATTCTAACATATAGCATAAAAACAAAATCTGTGTTAAGATGACAATTTAGCAGCATATTTTATGCCATTCAACAGTTTGTCTTTTAGAAGATGCCATAATTCTTCAGGTCCACTAATTGTCAGCAGATACCATTGAAGTGCAGTGCTTCCAAAAGACTGTAAAAAAGTTGAAAACATAACTGAACCTCTTTGTTAACTGGAAGAACCCTAACTTAACCTCCCGTAACTCAATAGGTACCCGATGTCTTACACTGTCTTAAACTGGACAAGACATTAAAAATATTTTAGTAAGGAAAAGTTCAGAATTTGGCAAGAACTTACTAACGCTCTTCTAACATGAACATGTTGAGTTTCTGATAAACCTTTTGTGGCTGTTTTAATAGATGTGAGGAACTACATTCAGTAACAACGAAAAAGGTTTAAAAGTTCAATAGACTACGTAAAGTATGCGTGTAATTTTAATTATTTAAAAATACAAATCAGTTTGTGCTACTGATAAAATATTCTAAAGTAATCTTTAATGTTGATATTTAAAGTATGCTTTAGTGTCTTGATGAGATCAAATCAGAGCAACACCCTCCAGTGCTACACTCCTGACAGGGCACTGCCACTATGGTCTTGCTAAAATAGATGCAGTGTGTGCTCCTTTTTTAAAAGGACTTGAATAAACAAAAGCAAATTACAAATATATATTATATATATTATATATATATTTATAATATAATAATATATAATAAAAATATATGAAGATCTATTTTACATATTGATGTTAATGCAGACTGTGCCACAAACTATCCAATAAGAGATGAACTTTTTAATATCACTTGAATAAAACGTGGTATTGATTGATCTATAAACATGTTGTAAGCAATATTCTAATATCCTTTAATGAAGTAATTATGTTGTTAGATTTAGCGCAACCTTTGACATCCCTGACCGCGCTATTCTAAAATACAGGTTGGAAAACTATGTTGGGCTCTCAGGCATCATCTATGTAGTGTTCAGTTTGTATTTATCAAATCGATTTCGTTATGTGCAGAATGTGCTGACAGTGCTCTTTCATTACATCCAGAAGTTAAATATGGTGTGCCTCAGTGCTTGGTACTCGGACCGTTAACTTTTCTCACCTTGCATGCTTCCGTTGGGAGTCATAATTAGAAAAGATAACATTCATTTTTACTCATACGAAGATTATACCCAGCTTTGTCTTTCTTTTAGGCCAAATGACATTTATTCAATACTGTTTTTAATAAATTATGTCAGTGAATTAAATGAGTGGATGGATGACAATTTCTTGTCTCTGAATAATATACAATATGTAATAAACATAAATGTTATTTATGGGGTTGTGGGGGTGATGCAGACAAAAAACAAAGTCCTCTCACTTTTTAACTCAGTTTGCTTAAATGTTAGGTTAACTCAATCAGCACACAATTTATGCGTTATCTTTAACCCAACTATGTCTATTAAACCACACATTACAAAACTATCTAAAACTTGTTTTTACAGCTTAAAATATTGTAAAATTAACCTGTTTTCTAAATATGGAGAATACTAAGAAATTAATTCATGCATTAATTTCTTGTACAATTGACTACTGTAGTGCATTATTCACTGGCTGTTCAAATCATTCTATATACCGCTTTCAGTTAAATTTAAATGCTGCTGTAAGAGTCATTACTAGAACTAGAAAGTATAACTACATTAACTCCTGTTCCTTAAGTCGTTGCCTGGGATTCCAGTTAAGCTTGGGGCCGATTTCAACATCCTTCTTCTTACTATACATATAAAGTCTGAACTGCCGAAGGCTGTATATACTTATCTGGACTTTTCATTGCTTACAAACCAAAGCTCACATTATCATTTCAAGATGCTGGCCTACTAAAGATTTCTAGGATTAACAAAATTAACATTGGGAGGACTAGCTTTAGTTACAGGGCCTTGAAGCTGTGGAATGACTTTTCTGCTCGTAGAAGAATTGTCCCTATGGTCTCAACTTTTAAATCCCGAGTGAAGTCTCAGTACTTTAGTTTAGCATACCCTGATTACTGATAATGATCAGTTGTGCATATTGTATCTATGCTTGTCAGTCATTTGTATAAATATATAAGCAACACAATAATTATGAAATATTACTAACCCTCCGCTATTCTTTTTCTCTTCTCAGTGTCCTGCTGAGCTACTGCTCAATTTCCAAGTTCATTTCAAGATATCTGAAGTGCAGAGAGCCTTGAAATCAAGGGACTGAGAGATTCAGTCATGATATTAGACAGTCCAGCAAGGGTTTATCATGTACAATACACAGGAAGAGGTGGATGGCCAGTAGGCCAAGACCAACATTTCTGTGATGGTGTCTTTTCACAGGTATAACTGACCGTGGACCCTCCAGTGGTTTATTTTGTCCAGGGGTGATGTTGACTAGAGTTTTTGTTTCCTTGCCCTCCCTTGTCAATTGGCTATAGTTCAACGATAATATTAACGAACAGATCCTAGTCAGAACTCAGTGAAGGCGGCTACACAAAAGAAAAACTGAATTGAAAGAGGGGTTTGGAGGTTATAAGTGAGAACTGAAAACAAACAAGATCGCAGAAGTGTTGTTCTGGAATCCAGGGTTTTACATGGGCTATAGCACAGAGAATGATGGTGATGATCAAAAACAATTTACACTGTGAGAAGCCTCAGAAGCACATGCGAACATTTAGAATATAACACATTCCAAAACTTTGTGTTATTCTTTTAATTTATTAAACTTAATGTACACATTATATCAAAATGTGTAACTGTTTAAAAAAGTATCAAATCACATGTTGTGACGTTAAAATGAATACATTAACTATAAATTCATATATATTGTTTAGTACTGTGAAACTTTCCCAAAGTTCTCTAAGCAAGACTAGAATTTTGCTGCATGTGCCTTCTCACAAATTTAATCATAGTTAGCATGCTTGTATTGCTGTGCTTTGGCACCATCTTGTGGCTTGTCATTTGTAGCACTTCAAAGGTAAACCTCACAAATCACACTGGGTTATTCATGCAGTGTACATTTCTGGAGGTCACTGTGGCATCTAATCTGTCCAGTATGAAACTTGCTTATATGCAGTTTAATGTTCTAAGGGGCTTTGTCAAATGTCAACTTTTGCTGTGGCTGGGCATTTTAAGTATGGTTATTTAGGGGACTTATTTCTCTACATAGAATTAACCAAGGTGGCCTTGGTTTTGTTTGTTCAATGAATCTCATTCTGATGGAAACACAGACTGGATGAGCCTTAGGCTTGACATTGTTTAAAAAAATAACTTTTATACAAATAGGAAAATCCTCCTGTGTAAAGTTTCTTGCAATACAATGCCGCAAAAATAATCCCATGAATATCCCCTATAGAGTGATGCACTTTATAATTTTCTAATCAGGAAAATACTAATAATATTTTGAGGAAATTTGAATACAATCCTGTTCTTCGCAATGGCTCCACTTATCCACTGTGTTGCAGTATAACTGAATAGACTCCGGCAAGGACATAGTATACCGAAAACTGAGTATGTGGACAGAAGCAATTTCAGCTTGTTAAGAAAAAGATTGTCTAGAATGAGATACAAAAAGGAGTAATGAGGATTAGTAAAATATAGAAGTCTGAGTACAGGCTATGATTCTAAACCCATAATAAGAAAAATCTAAGTTTCTCAAATACAATGTCAGCAGAAAGAAATTGAAAAGCAGAAACTCTTAACTGTAAGTTATTTTTGCTTTCCTCAAATTACCACTTCAAAAACACTGAAAGACTGATATTGTGAATTCAATACTTTGATGCCGGGAGCTGAATGCCACCATCTTATATAGTAAGGAAGTGATAACTCAGTATGTCATGTGACCGACAATGGGTATCGGAACCTTAAACAAAGTGATCACAACGATACAAAAGCAGCCACAAAATGGCAGCAACCATCTAAAAATAAGAACAAACATTTTTAATAAGCCTAAAATAAATAATATGTATGAAAAAAAGGTGCAAAAATGGGCCCCACATGATCCATAACTCACAACAATATGAGGCAAAGTTATAGAATATCACCTTTTATTATTTGTTAGATTTTCCTAATATGTGTTAACCATTTTAGACTAATGCCACTTTTTTGTGTTCTACTGTATGTTCACATGCTGGATGACCACAAGTACTGGTCCTGGGACAACTAACTGACTGCCTGCTATTAGCTCTTGGCCAAACAACTCCCGATACACTGCTCTTCCCTTTGTTGTCTGTTTTTGCAGTTTGAAGTCTTTATTTACTCTAAAGAGAAGAGAACTCTGAATGACAGAAAAAGAACCAATTTGGTTTTGTGACAAGAGGCGGCAACATTTTGAAATGACAGATTTGTATTTCTTTGCATATACTCTGTTAATGCATTCAAATAAATCTACTTTTTGTTTTTTGGTCCTTTCATAAGTTTTAGAATGGTTGGAAGCCAGGTGCTTTATACTGATAAGGTATTAGTTGCTCATAGATTGTTCATGCAATATAAAGCTTTGATTCTGTTTGGTTTAACCTTTTCTCTACTTTTTCTACAGATCAGTAGATTTAAACTAACATAAATGCAACCAAGAATGACAGACACGTTAAGTGGAAGGTGAAAGTAAGTAAGATTGAATCAGAGTCAAAGCAAGAAATCTTGTCATAGCAAAATAAGTAGTTAGGAAAATCCTGAGAAAGAAAGAAACCAACCACAGCAAAAGTTCTGCAATCACTTACAATCTCCCCAGTGGCAAGGAATTACAATTGCAAAGGAACTCATGGATGATGACAAGGCAAGTATGGTTAGTGGTCCCTTTCTTGGTCGGTATGCCGATATAATGGATGGGCAGTGGAGGACTGCCTGTCAAGTTATTATGTTCCCCCAGTATGCTGGGTGGCAGCATATCTCGAGTGTTGCTTCAGTCTGGATTCCTGCAGGAGATGTTAGACTTGAAGGCTTGATGTAATTATTACATTAATGGACCTTGCAGCAAAATATTTGCATTTTTGTTGATCATTCACAATTTGACCATATTAAAAAGCAGGAATAAAGGCACTTTGGATTGGATCACTTAGAACCCATTTAGAAGAGGTCAGAAGTGATTAGAAAACACATTAAACACAGGAGTAAATGCAAATACATTTTTCATCTGCGTTAAACAGCCATATACTGTAGATGGGAGCCAGTTTTAATTTTAGGCAAGGAGGGTGCCATCAGATCATAATCTGGATGAGGTGCAGATACTGGAGAAGCAAATGTGTAAATGTAATCCAGCTATCTGTTCCAGATACAAAACATATGTTGGCAGCAGGTGTAAAAGGTGCTCAAGGTGAATTTGTATCAGTACTTACGAATGGCTAAAAAACAAATAGAACACAAAATGTGGTATTATTCTAAATTTGCAGACAAAAATTCAGATATTAAAGGTGACATTCTGTACTTTTCTTATCTCAAATCTAAATTTCTTGGGTATACAACAATAGCAATGTTGATTTTACAATCCAAGAACTCAAGAGGGCACTGCATATTATATTGTCAACCCTTTTGTGCACCTATAATCTGTAATGAAAGTCCGTGAATACGGTTTAGCAGGACGTAAGATTTACAAAAGAACACTTCCCATATTCTGTTACATGAATTGCATTGTGAATGCACATTGAAGTCTTCAAAGATTTATTCAATGTTGATGGCTTTCATTTTTACTTTTACCACATTGAGGCTTTGAATACAGGAATAATAATACATCCCGATCCTTCAGAAAGTTACCGCTATGACAGAAAAGAGTTAGCCACAGCCATGTATTTTGCAATTTTTTTTTAGTATACTACTGTGTTTTTAGTTAGGCCAATGCTTAGAAATGAATCTGCTCCAAGATTACCTTAGAACAGGGGTAGGCAACGTCGGTCCTGGTGAGCCGCAGTATGTGCAGGTTTTTGTTCCAACCCAGTTCCTTAACGAGAACTCAATTATTGCTGATGAAGCACATATTGCTTTAGTGACATTTTGATGCTTCATTTTAGTGGTCTCGCTTGTTAAGGTTCTCCAACCTTATTTGCTTATTTCAATCTTAAACTGCTGCATTCAGTGTTTTAATTGCTCCTTATTAGCAATAAGATGTAAAAGACAAAGCAGCCAGCAGTTCTCCAGCTAGCTTTTTTCCAATTACATCTGTGTGTGTTCATCATGCACTGTTTGATTTAATAAAACACGTAATAGAAAAATGTGACAGACTGAAAATGATCTGTTTTAGGCTTCATATCATTTGGATGATATCCTTGGAAAGGAAAAAAATCTACGATATAAAAGCCTTACATTGCACAGACTAACAAGCCATAAAATTAAATAAGGTCTGAGATTGGCAATGATTGGTTTCTAATTAAGCAATTGGGTTGGAATGAAAACCTGTAGCCACTGCGGCTCACCAGGACCGACGTTGCCTACCCCTGCCTTAGAGTGTAAATTTGAAAGTAGGAATAATTTAGAGAAGACTGAAAAATTAAAGAAAAACAGGTGCTCAAGTGATAATAGATTGCTGAGGTAAAGCTTATGGAAGTGGCCTGTCCCATATGAGAAATAGCACCACACGGGCATTGACAGTGGCCGTTGTTCAATGACAGAGGCTGCTAGAAGGAGGGGTATGGTCACAGTTTTGGCTGAGGTGGACCATGATGTGAAGTGCAATCACTCAGAGTTCAGAAGGGAAGGGACACCAGGAGGAGCGAGGGAGAGCTCTAGCCTGATGTCCTTGTAGGAAAAATGGGTCAATGCTGTTCTAGAAAGTGATTCTCATAAAGCCATCCTGGTTGAGGTATAATGAGTCTAGAGTGAGAGCTATAGTTGAAATGTTGAAGGGCGAAATGCCAGGGGTCATAAAAAGAGAGTTACAGACAGACAATCAATTAGGCATCAATGGGTGACGGAGCACGGGGGTCACCCCACTGGGCACAGAGGACCTTAACTTGTGAAAACAGGCTCAGGTAGGCAGTGCGCCTTTGTTTGTATGGTTTTAAATGTGATACTCTATACTCTTACCTGTGTTCTCTACTCTTTACTAACTACAGATTCATAGAAAACACAATACAGGCATTAAAAATAAAAGTATATGGAAAAAAGGGAACTGAATGCTTCATGAGAGTTGTGTTCTTTCTAAAATAAAGTAGCAGGAACTATGACAGGTACTGACGTAAAGGAGGAATGAAAAAAGAGCAGATAAAATGAGACGGCCATTCATTTTGGGAGCTCATTTGTCAATAGATTATATTGCAAATTGAATGACAAAGTCAACCTTTTCTTTTATGATCGCCATCTCCAAAATGACACAGCTATGTAATGCGACCTGCCTCTAAAAGCACACATTGGTTTTACAAGAGGTGCAGCAATTAAAAGTGTACCAGAGCTTTGAAGTGTTGGACTTAGACCTGATCTATACACTCCTGGCCTTAAAATCCTCATTGGACTCACTCTGCAAAGAGGGGATTGTTTGGACATTTTTTAGAAGGACGTGTACTCAGAAAGGTCTGGGTGAAATTCAATTATAGACAAAAAAGTATTAAATTATTGCAAAATGATCAAAAGCCACGAATTGTACTAAACAGAGCTCCTGTGTGATTTTTACCAGAGATTTCAGCTAAGTTCACGTATTACACTGCCACAATATTGTCCATGCACAACAACCAAGTAAAGTGTCAAAATGTAATCAAAAGCTATGTCAGAAAATCTGAGAATCATTTAAATACATCTTGGATTACAAATAATTTTAAATGTTTCACAGACCAGAAGGATATCTGAGCTAATTATCGATATTTCTAAGACCAACCAAAAAGAAAAAATGTTAATTACTAATATGCTTTAGAGAAATGGTTGCTATTATAAAAATAACTTAATGTTTTGACAACAGAAATCAAGTAATTCTTAAGTCTCTTGTATTCTAATTATGAGCATGGAGAAAAGGATAAAGGCAAAAAATAAGACGGAGGTCTCAAAAATGCTGTAAAGAGTAATAATGTATTAGGAACTAAAGTTAGTTAATATAAATAAATCATTCTCCAGTCATATTTAGTGTGCTATGAAATAGAAGTGTACATCAGTGAATCTCTATATTCTTTCACACACATGCGTACGGGAGGCCGCTAAAAGGCTCAAAAAAACGTAATTCCATGCCGAACCAGGGGGTGGCAGAGTACACTGATCCTTTCTCTTTAGTCCCTGCAGACCAAACATGGGAAATTCTGCCTAGATCCAATGACATCACTTCCGGTTCCTGCCCAGATGATGTCAATTCCCTTGTCCGACTTTAAAACCCGCCATATTTCTTCTGCCAGTCAGTTCTGTTTTGGACTCTTGCCTATAAAAGGCTTACTGCTTATTTTTGATTTTTCAGACAAAACTTCAAGTATACGGGGTGGCTGCCCCAAACCTTTTTGTGGTGTCAAGGTGTTTCATTTCACAATGTATAAAGCACATTGTCTGTTTATTTGTTGTTTACTCACAGCTTTGCTTTTCAAATGCTCTGATTTTTAATTTGGCACTTTTCAACATAAGACAGGTTTTCATTTTTGGCCTTTCTTTGTATGTACAATATATATTTATGTATGTTACAGCATCACTTAAAAAATGCTGCGCATATTTCCACGAAAATAAGCTGATAAACCTGGACTAGTCCAACTTAGTAGTGGGAGAGAAAATCTTTGTGGATGTTTGAGGTTGTGTTTTTGAGTATAAAGACCCTCCTATTATGCTAAACAAGATAAGAGAGAGAATACAGTAATCCCTCGCTATATCGCGCTTTGTTTTTCGCGGCTTCACTCTATCGCGTATTTTATAATGTAAGCATATTTAAATGTATATCGCAGATTTTTCACTGGTTCGTGGGTTTCAGTGGACAATGGGTCTTTTAATTTCTGGTACATGCTTCCTCAGTTGGTTTGCCCAGTTGATTTCATACAAGGGATGCTATTGGCGGATGGCTGAGAAGCTACCCAATCAGAGCATGTATTACGTATTAAATAAAACTCCTCAAATATATTGTGAGCAGGAGGGCTGTTCGCACCCCTAGAGGATGCGGACACTCCTCAAAAAACGCTGAAAGAATACTTTCACATTGCTCCCTTCCTTGCTGGGCTTACTTGTGGCTGCTTTATTGCGCGATATACTTCGCATAGTTAAAAGCCCAAACAGCACCTTTTGATTTCTGATTGTTTGCTCTCTCTCTTTCTCTCTCTCATTCTCTGCTCCTGACGGAGGGGGTGTGAGCAGGGGGGCTGTTCGCACCCCTAGAGGATACGGACGCTAGTCTAAAAAATGCTGAAAGACTGCCTTCACATTGCTCCCTTCCTTGCTGGGCTTACTTGAGGCTGCTTTGTCACGTGATATGCTTCCCGCACTGTGCTTCGCATACTGAAAAGCCCGAATAGCACCTATCGGTTTTTGATTGTTTACTTTTCTCTCTCTCTCTCTCTCTGACATTTTCATCTCTGTCTTGTCATGGAGCACAGTTTAAACTTTTGAAAAAGAGACAAATGTTTGTTTGCAGTGTTTGAAAAAAGTTCCTGTCTCTACAACCTCCTGTGTTTCTGTGCAAATCTGTGACCCAAGCGTGACAATATAAAAATAACCATATAAACATATGGTTTTTTACTTTGCGGATTTTCACCTTTAGCGGGGGGTTCTGGAACGCAACCCCCATGATCGAGGAGGGATCACTGTATTGAGACTGATAAAGAAAAGTCGAAAGCGGGGAGATCAGGAACACGTTTTAACAAAGCCAAGTCAAGAAGCAAGAATCAAAGACAAAAAGAGAAGTCAAAAAGTGAAATACCAGAATATCAAAATAACAAAAGTTTCACAAAAAGAAACAAAGGCATTTTTTTTTTAATTGGAAAACTTAGACAGAGAAATATGCCTGAGAATGAGCTGTAAAAAAATGAAACTTACAAATCAAAATGACAGATCAAGGAGGGACAATATTGTAAACAACTGGTGTTAAAAATTAATTCATTATGACCCTTCTTCTTGTCATATAGTATTGTTTTTCTGATCTTTTTCATCCTTGTTTTGGGTTTTGAACCTTTTTGAAAGCAATTGTGATAAGGGTTTTGAGATTTTAAATTTATTTCGTTCAGTTCAACTATTTTTGGATCTTGTTTTGACACCCATTTTCTTTACTGTTACCACAGTATGGCTCAGCGTTTCTCAACCTTTAAGTATTTACGACCGAATTTTCATAACAGTTTTTAATTGTGCCCCCTAACGTTTTTTTGAAACCCTAATAAATATATATATATTTTGCTGCCGATACACCGCTACAAGTTTAAAATTTCCCAACGAATAGCGAAATTACACCACATATGGCAACATTTGCACCCCCTTTTTTGATACTTTAGCCCCACAGTTTGAGAACCGCTGGTATAGCTAAAGATATGATCTCGGAGTGCGCGAATTATGATGCTATCACTGTGATGAGAGAAAAGCACTACGCATTTCCTTGCTATCCAAGATAGGATAAAATCCTTAAAACTTCTTGCAATTTTCTTTGTTTCCGAACCCCTTGGTAATTTCTGATTTTCGGATTTTGATCCTTGCGTTTTGCTTTTCCGTTTTGACCTTTGGACTGCATTTTTCTCTTAAACACGTTTTGCCAGTGTTTTTTAGCAAGGAATTTTGAAAGTGAAAAAGTAGGGGGGCTTGCCTATATTGAGAACGAACTGAATTGCTAGGGTTTTCTTCTGCCATTTTTTTTGAGAATTTTTTCTGGAACAACTGGTCTTTTAAAAGATGCAGAAAAAAATTATGTAAAACAGCATTCTTACTTTTTTGTTGTCACCATAGTTTCCTTCTGTCAATAAAGAGAAAACTGAAACAATAAGAGCCAGACGTAATTCAACCTTTTAAAGCTCATCCCTTAAAAGTGACATTTCTTCACTTTACTGAGATTATATCTTGTCACACACATGTGAGTAGGTGGCAGCTAAAGGGCCTCAGTGATTGTAATACCACAATAGACCAAGGGGTGGTGCGGTGCGCTGACTGTCTTTTTCAGTTCCTTACAGACCATTCTTGGGAAATCCTGCCTGGTTCCGGCACCCTCAATGACGCCACTTCCGGCCCTCATGATGACGTCACTTCTGGTTCCGGGTCCCATGATGATGTCACTTCCTGTACAGGCCTTTAAAGCCGCCATCTTTCTTGCATCAAATCAGATCTGTCTTGGACTCAAACGAGTGAACAACTCTGTTCAACTAAACAACCTATTTTGCAGCTGTGGGATGATATGTGGGCGGCTGCCCCAAATCTTTATGATGTCTGTGTCTCATCTTTATCACAGTATCCTGAGGGCTGCTTGCTCTGTTTTCAAGTTAAGCATAAGGACACCAAGCTGTTCTTTATACCAGACCATAATGCAGTAGCAGCTCAGATAAGAAAAGCCATGAACCTGACAAGGAGAGCTATGAAGCCATCTCATTCATCAGTGGTGCAGGGAGCCCATATGACTGGCCTGCATGTTGCCACCTAAGAAGTGATATAATGCGCACATACAAACTACATACATACCTACACGTATGTTCAAATGATGCAATTTTTAAGAAGTGGGACTGTGACAAATGATTGGAGCACTCTGTTGATAACCTGGCAGCTTAAACTATGTGGTCATGTGCTGAGCTATTTTTGTTAAGTCTTTGGCTGTGTATTCTCATATTGTATTATGCTTTAAATCTGATGGTAGATAACATGTTGGGTGTGTGCTTTATTCACTTGTTTCATGCTTTATTCTACTAATTTTAGATCATGGCTAATCTTGTAATTACTTTGAATGGTACCTTTTGTGGATTGTGCTTCTATGATCTGTTATATGGAAGGATAATGACATAGCTCTAATTTAGGAAAGCCATCTGAAAATCAGTGGTATGGTGAAATGTACTAGTTGGTGTTAGCACATCATTTCAACATCCTCTGCCTAGAGTAGCTCACAGATTACAAAGCATTGGAGGGAAGGACATGAATGCCACTGTGGATCCATTATTAAACAACTCTTGAGTAAATTCCAGGGTAAGACAGCTTCCATCCAGTTTGGCGCTATGCAAATCCTACAATCACCTCAAATTAAAAGACAGTTTCTGGTTCATCAGTCCTTCAGCAAGAGAGGTTTTGCTTTATTTGAATAAACATAGGTCACATTCTGTAGTGCAAAAAATGAAATCTAAGCAAGTGAAAAGTATTTATATCATGACATAAAAACTTATTTTCCTTATTGTAAGAATTATTGACTTTGTATTTACAATTATTTAGCTTATTTTAAGAAATCTTGTCAAGTATATTTTGCTTACCCCATTGGCAGATATTTTTTTTGCTAAATAAAAGCAAAACAACTCCCACTTAAAAATTTTGGTCTAGTTTTTGCATGTGCATTTTTTGCAGTGTGTAGTTGAAGCTGTACTCTTATTAAACACACAGGGAATTAAATGTAAACCCAGGATCCTGCCGCATCAGCCTCACACAGTCAAACAGCCTTTGAATAGTATGCTACTAAATAAACAGCAATTTTGCAAACGGTTCAGAAAGGAGTTGAATGAGTTTTTATCATTTAAAGTAGGAAAAGCCTCAGAATCTAGTGTGCTTTGGGAGGTGATTAAGTGCTTTGGAAAAAAATAATTTCTACTGCATTTGCAAGGCACTTGTCATGGGCCAGAATTAATAAGAGTTTGAATTAAAGCAAGCATAACTTCGGAATGAGTAATGTGAAAGATGAATGTTCTCTTCGTTCCCTTGTACTAAGAAGTTAAGCAGAAGTAAGCTTTAAAAACACGCTTTGCTGAGCAAACGGAAAAATATTTGTCCAAAGGACTCAAGGTCTAAGCATTCCACACTGAGACTGCCTTATCACGTTTTCCCTTAGTTTACATCTGAACGCCATAACAAAGGAGCCAAGAAATCAAGTTGCAAAAGGGGCGTTGGAGGCGCTCAAGGATTATGTATAATAAAGTGTCGACTGTTGCATTTCATAATAATATTAAATCACGCATTCTAGGGGTATAAAAACTTGCCCCACCCAACAGATGAGGTTCAGAAGAGCCCTGACACTGTCAAGTAATATTGATTGCCTGTTTTTCTGAAACCTGCTCACTGTGACGATGAGAAAATAAAGCTGCCATATGACCACACCTGCTGTTTTGTCTGGTGTCTTCGTCCACAGTAACCCAAGGCGTTCATTCAGGGTTTTGAAGGGTAAAAAGCTAAAGTTAAAATGCAATACAATACAATACAATTTATTTTTGTATAGCGCAAAATCACACAAGAAGTTCCGCAATGGGTTTTAACAGGCCCTGCCTCTTGACAGCCCCCCAGCCTTGACTCTCTAAGAAGACAAGAAAAAACTCCCAAAAAAACCCTTGTAGGGAAAAAATGGAAGAAACCTCGGGAAAGGGAGTTCAAAAAGAGACCCCTTTCCAGTTAGGCTGGGAGTTAAGTGGGTGTCAAAAAGAAGGGGGTCAATACAATGCAATACATAGAACAGAACAAATCCTCAATACAGCATAAAAATAAGAATTTTACAAGTACAGAGCAGAATTTAACAGCAGATGATATCCCATAATATGATTTGGATTTGTTTAGAGTCCTGAAGGCCTCAGCCATCAAGCTGCCTCCCCCATTTGGCCATTCCACAGTTGAGTCAGCGCTGGGCCAGCCAATCTGATGAAAGGACCCATCTACCCCCATGATTAAAACTAGTCGAACTTGCTATTACTTAGATGCAAATGAATTAAACAATGCCAAGTAAATTCCTTTGTATTTTTCTCAGACAGAGAAATTCATCTCTTTTTTAGACGTCTGCTTAAAAACCCAAATCAAACTATTTAATTAAAAGTCATAAATTAAAAAATGAAGAATTTACAACTTTGTATTCCAATATATTTTCTGAGCATTCCTCAGTTTTCCGTAGCTCTATTAATATCTGTCAGAGGAGGGTAATGCCTTGTTGGATGCCCCATTAAGTTATTAAAGTTGATAAAAAAATCTTTAAGACATTACAAGTGAAAAGGCACTTGAGCTTGTTATCTTCCATCCAGAATTCTTTTTTAACTTGTTGGGACCAGCTTCCTCCACCTATTTCAACTGCCTCAATCCTCTACTTATAACTCTTTTATGTATCCTACTATAAATGATTAATTACACTTCAAACCAACCAAAGACTTGCAACTATGCTAAATGCAGAATCTCTGTGTTTTCCCCAGTCGATTCTGGGGTTCATCAGCGGTGTGTTTTTGCTGCTACTCTGTTCAGTGCTTGTATGGACTGTGTGCTGGGCAGGGTCATGGGGTCCAGCGGCTGTAGAGCATCTGTTAGTGAAGAAAGATTCTCTGATCTTGACTTTGCTGGTGATGCTGTGATCTTCACAGAGTCAATGGAGGCTCTGAGCAGGGCTCTCGAGAGACTGAGTGAGGAGTCTGAGTGTCTGGGCTTACAAGTATCCTGGATAAAAACCAAGAACCAGGCATTTAAAGACCTTTTGGGGTTAGCCATCAGAAGTGTGTCTGTCTGCTGGAAGAGTGTTGACCATGTCGATAGGCTTACTTACCTCAGCAGCGACATTCACATCTCTGTTGACTCTTCCTATGAAGTCAGTAGACGGATTGAGAGAGCATGGGGGGGTCATGAGGTCGCTGGAAAAGGGTATGTGGCGCTCCTGTTATCTATGCAAAAGAACAAAGGTCCAAGTCCTTAGAGCTTCCTGTGTTGCTATATGGTTGTGAGACATGGACGCTATTTAATGACCGGATTCTAAGACTGGACTCCTTCAGTACTGTGTCTCTTGTGAAAATCCTTGGGTACTGCTGGTTTGACTTTGTGTACAATGAGTAGTTGTTCACAGAGTCCCAAATGGGGCACATCACCTACATTGTGAGGGAGCATCAGTTATGGCCCTATGGCGCAATACCCCGAGGTTGATCCAGCTCACAGGATCCTCATTGTTGAGGGCCCAAGCAGCTGGACCAGGCCAAGGGAATGCCCACATAACACCTGGCTGCAGCAGATGGATGGTCATTTCTGGAGGGTGGGACTGGACTGCGTGTCTGCCTGGGAGGTTGCTAACTAAGATCCTGCTGTTTCGTCATGTGGTGGGTGCGGCAATGTGCTGTACCAGTGCATGCTCCCCAACCTAACCTGATCTGACCTATGCTAATGTTGGAGATTGTTACCACTGATGTCTCTCTATATATAAAAGGAAATCCTGGAATGGAAAGCAAATGCAAGGCTATGATATGTGATAATCTCGAAAGACATTTAGAAGACCCGCGAGACCAAGGAGACTTGCCACGGTGCATCTCGCGGGGACCGTAAACATGAGACTTGGTGCCAAGAGATTGTCCCAGGGCCATAGCAAAAAGGACAGCGGCTGTACAGGCTTTAAAGAGATGGAAGGGCAGCACGACAGCAGCTATAACCCCCCCCGAACGCTAGCAGCGTTATACATCCTGCAAGAAAGAATTCAAACACGCCCGGGGCCAGTAATGAAAGACAGGTATTGCTTTTACAACATCACGCGAGACCAGACAGTGAGCCATCATTTAAAACAAGTCAACAGACCTCTAAGCTAGCAGTTGTTGGATTGCATTTGGCAGGCAAGCATCATGTGCTCTGAGCTCTTCAAACAACGACATGCGACAAGCAGAAGAGGCAGCTAGCAAGCAGCAAAAACACAGCAAATGATCCAAAGGTATATCCTTAGCGTACGTTCAGCCGCAACACCCTTCACAACACGAGCAGCATTATACGTCTGGGAAGAAAGAGATGTAACCAGGCATATGGCCAAAAATAAAGGAAAAGTATTGTTTTTACAAACGTTTTTAAAGTAAAAGTGAAAATAATGCATATGTAACAATTCACAAGAAAATAACAATCTCTTTAAATTGTAGATTGCCTGTCTAAGGTAAAGTCATCCCTGATGAATGGGGACGTGGGAATGAGGGGTCCTTTCATCGGATTAGCGCTATTTCAGATGTGGAATGGCAAAATGGGGGAGGCAGTTTGATGAATAAGGTCTCCAGGACTTAAAACAAATCCAAATCATGTTATGTGATATCATCTAAAGTGAAATTCTACTCCGTACTTCTAGAATTTTTATTTTTATATTGTATTGAGGATTTATTCTGTTCTATGTATTGTACTGTACGGCTCAGAACTAAAAGACAATGAGTAAAATGACAAAGTAGAACTTCATAAAGACGTTTACAAACGGTGACGCTAAACACATGCAGAGCAGGTTAGAGACTATGAAACCAGTGAAATTAGAAAAGCTCAAAAAAAACAAACAAAAAAAAAAAACGGCGCTATACACATGTGGAGAAAGTTAAAGGATATGAAAGTAGGAAAATTAGAAAATATAAAAAAAGAAAGTAAAGATCGCAGTAGCACAAACAAACAAACTGCTTCATTTAACTATGCACCAGTCTAACTTTGGTTTTGCACAATAATTACTACACTATTGCACCTTAACACTTAATTCTACTTTATTCACATAATTTTACTTATTATGTGCTAATATACTGTTATCTTTCAATCTATGACTTTTTGTTAATCTAACTGATATTCTTGTAGCTTTGCACAGTTTTTGATAAGCGGATCAGGATGTATTTCACTGCGTGTTGTCCTGTATAACTATGCATGTGACAAATAAAGAATCTTGAGAATGCATTTATTGGTTACTTTGTTCATTTATATATATTTATCTGTCTGCTTATTTAAAAAGCTACATTTACACCAGGAGTCAAAAACGTTCTGTCTAGCCCTTGTACAAAAACCTAGACAAAAGCTGGGGTATCACCTTGGTAACCCCATGTACTTTTGGAACTGTGAGAGGAAAATATCACGACTTTACAGACAGGAGTCCAATGCAGAACTCTACTTACTTTTTTACTTTGTAAAGAAAAATTATTAACTGCTGATGATATAGATCGTTTTGTCTGTGCTGAAATTCCAAACAGAGAAACCTGTCCTGACCTCATTAAAAAGATTCAGCATATTGGGACTCGCAAGATTGCAAATATTGTTTTTATAGAAGTTCTGAAATAAAAGTGAAACTAATGAAATAGCAACAATTCAAAGAAAAAAAATCTTAAAAGTGTGTATCCGGAAAACCAAACACGGGGGTTGGCGAGCGAAGCGAGCAGGGGGTGAAGCCCCCTAGTACTTGAAAAATAAAATTGCTTTCTAAAATTACGGTGAAGATCCTGGGCACCATTTATTCCAATGATGTCACGTGCCTTTGTGTGGTGCAAGCTAAAAGAACATATCACCTAAACAGATTTTTTTCCACATGCAGTTATTCCATTTATTCTCAAATAATAAGGCCTGAGTTTCTACATAGCATTTATGTATAACTACACACCTTGAAATTTTTTTCCTGTTCATATTTTGTTCTATTTTATCTAATTTGTGTGTTGCCCTTGTATTCTGCATCATATCTTTTTTGTATTTTATGTTGTGTTTGTATGTGAATGTACTTGTTCTACAAAGACAAATTCAGACTACACCTTAGTGTACCTCACCAATAATGTGAATTCTGACTCTGAACTGATACACACGGATCAAACCGCCTTCATGCAAACTCATCTTGTATCTGACAATTTCAGGAGACTACTTCAGGCTGCTTCTCTCTTTCTCCATAGTCTGCCTTTTGATTGCTTGATGCTGAAAAATCACTTCTTTGATTTTCCTTTGTGGTTTTTATAAGATTTTTTAAATATTTATTTCTCTTTTTATGACTTGCTACTATTTAAGTTGGTATACTTTTGATTTGGTTATTTTTGTGTTTCTTCTTTTGAGGCCACTTTTTTATTTTGCATTTTTAATTCTCAGTAAATAAATGGTAAAATCTTTAAGAAACTACATTTTTGCTCTTTAAGCCAGGGTGTTTTGCAGTTACTCTGTCCTTTATAATCTTTTAACTTTGGCCCCTCTTGGAGTGCAGACTGCCAACCCTGATTGTTAAGTTTGGGGCCAGACTTACACTGAGCTTGTGAGGCCTACTGGTATTTTTCAGGCCTACATGGAAGATCTGGCTTGATTGTAAAGATCTGAGAACTCTTTGAGTTTTGTGAGCCTGCACTAAAAGAATGTGGTGTTTATTCTGCCCTTTTTATCTCATATCTATTTTCAGTTGGATAGCGACTCAGCTTTCAACCACTTAAGCTTTTTCATTCATTTATTCATTCACTCACTTTTGGAATTTTCGTGTAACATCACAGTCATCTCACCCTTGCTTTAATGCATATCTGTGAGAGAGAAAAGGGGCTAACTATAAGGATGTGACTGATGACCTTTTGATTTCCAAATTAGTTAAAGGTTTGTAAAAGCTAGAAGTTTGTAGGACAGTTATTTATGTACCTAATGTACAATAATAATAAATACGAGAAAGCATGTATTTAGGTGACTGTTTACTATGTGCAGGTCTAATGTATCTTGGCACAGATTAAAAGTTTTCCAATACCACATCTTTAAGGATGATGTTAAATGCTGTGTTGGGTTGTGTGTCATGATTCCAAATAGCATGCACTTCTTGTCATTGATATGTGGTCCTTTGTCCATGTTATATTGTAGCTTTAACATGGTGAAGAAACAAGCCGCAAAGAAGTCAACCGAACCAAAGGAGGGAATATTCATTTAATATGAATATACAGTGTGCTAATATGGAATGGAAAATAGAACAAATACTTGTAAGTTTGTAGAACTGTGTAATTTACTAATACACATCTTGTAAGAAAAAATGACCAAGTTTACATTCATAGCCTTTTTCATACTGAGCATTAAAAATAATAAATTAAGCTTATCACAAACAGAGTGGTATATGTAATGAATCCAGTATAAGAAAATTATTTCATACTGAAGTTACATTTCCTAAGTGTTATGTGCAACCTTTATCATGTGAATAGACAAGATAAATACAGTGTAGAGGACTAGATAATGAAGAGCAATAGCAACAGCAAAGAATAAGAGTGGCATAAATTGCATTTATCCCTTGTTATCACTTGTTTTGTTATGCTTGTACCTTTTATGGAAGTGTTTATTTGAAATTTGGACTTCAGTCTTCACACATGTCAAAATTTTGTCACTAGTACTATATCATGAAAAAAGTTTCTGTTTTAGTTATGTGTTCAAACATTTCTTGCCTCACATTTCCTGTCATCCTACATTTCCCCAGATCATTTGTAGACATGGAACACACGTAAAATGCATGTGTTCCAAATAACAATATATTATTTACCCTATACAACTCCAGGCACCTCGCACCTAAATAAAGAGCCTTGAGCTGGGAGAACTTTTTGTCCAACTTGAGCTGCGGCGGTGGGAGGGATGAGATAGCAGGCTGCTTGACACATTTACAAAATAAAAGATGCTAATGGAGAGGTGCAAAGGAATTTAAGGTGGCCTGGGATTATAACTTTTTTCGTTGGTTTCAGGGATTCTAGTGTTAATGTTAAACCGGTGTAGAAAAGACACATATTGTTAAATATTAATCTACTTAATGAACCGTTAAACTTCAACAATACAGTCCTTTACTTCTGAGATGGTATGAACATTTAAAATCCACTGTGCACTTTAAAAATATAAGTGGTGCTTTCTAGATGGCTCATGGCAGTTAAAGAAATCATAAAAGTTAACTGATGGTAGGCCACCAGAAAAACTTACTGCAAGCAAAATGCCATTTAGTGTTATTTCTTCTTAGATGAGTTCAAGTTAGTTTTACATAACAAGCAGAAACAGAAACTCCTGTCTCAGATAATAAGCCAAATCACCTGGAGTTTGAATAGCTTTTCTGCCAGTGTTATGTGATTGAGTGCTTCAAAACCTGATTAGATGACCCAATAATCATAAATTCATGTGTATGGATCAAAAATAAGATCTTGATTACCAGAGGCCGGAGGTCTGGATGAGTCAGGATGTATCCATTGTTGGTGATTGCAAAGGCATATCCGTGAATCCCTAGCTGTAATTACAGAAAATAATTAAAAAAAGAATTGAAAACAGGATTTACTTGATGCATTTACATAAAATCATGTGCAATCAAATACTTTGTAATACATAGCATATATTCTGACATTCAGAGGCTTTGTCTGCACAAAGCTAATTTAAATGAACATGAACCTAAAGCCCCAGACATTACCTTCAAAAGAAATGCAACATTTTAAAAGGTTCATAAAATAACACATTTTTAAATGTCAGTTGAGTTTGTTACACATTTTAAATTATTTTTTGAAAAGTGTTTATCTAGTATGGAAAAATAATTTAATAGTTTTAGGTATGATATTTAAACCATTGCCTTAAAGGCCTGAAATTAGCTTTTATTTTCATTTGATTTAAATTTTCAACAAGATAGTGTTTATGATTCAAAGCCCAGTTCTAGCAGCTGGTGCAGTGATGCTGCTGTTTGAGAATAAACCTGAAGAAATCCTTTAAGAGCCGCAAGGATGCCAAGTGCCCTTTAGGAAATTATCATGGGACTCACTTGTACATTGCTGAAAATGTGACGCACTCCTGTATGAAAATGTGCATGTTACCACTTCTTCACCAACTCTAGTGTCCATTAATTTGTGAAAAATACCACAGTATACAAATGGCTGTTGTGACTTCCCACACACAAAAATAGAAAGATTGGTTCAACCTCAAAACAACTAAGAGCCAGACCAGTGCTCCCCAAGGCAGGCCTCACCCTTGGCAGCCTAGTCTCCACACTTCAATTGCAGGGTCTGGCCTACACAGACCCAAAAATGAAGCTGAGGCTTTTAAAATGTAAATATCATAAAATATCAGAAAGAGTATGGGAAAAGCCTCTGACCCAAGAAAACTAAACAAAGTTCCTTTAATATTTAAATATGTATTAAGGAGACTCAAAACAGGGAGCACAAAAAGGCAAGGCAGTAAAAAAGAGCAAAAAAAAAAATAGAGTTCATTAAATTATATACAGAAAAATATTTTAAAAAACAAGAAAAGGATTAAATGAATAAAAAATAAATTTATGCAAACATAACTGTGCCATGTAAGAAAAGGGTTGTGGAAAGGAAATGAGTTCAAGAGTCCCTTATAGCAATGCATTAGTTGATGGTGTCCATGGGTAGTAAATTGTTCATTTTCTTGTTTGTCTAATTTGGGGTTGTGGGATGGCCTTCTCTTAACATCGTCTAGGAAGTATAATATTTACCATAATTTTATAATATACAGTATAATTTGTTTAAACTTCTTTGTGAATTTAATAAATAATATTGAAAAATTAGAAACCTAGAAAATATTTAATGGAAATATAAAAATAACTGCTTACCTATAAGCCTGTACTCTTTAGATTTTGTGCTTTGTATATTTATGTATTCTTTTGTTAATTAGGTTAATGATTTGATCAGTCAAATTATCCATGATAACTATTATTAACATTGCACAGTGGTACAATCTGAACCTAAAAATTGTACAACATAATGTAACAGGAATGAATTCAGTACTATGGACAGTTCCTTGCTGTATGGCAAGTTTCACCATCCTAGTGGTTATATACTAAGGCTACAAAAACAAACACAGTTTCTGTACAGCGTGGGTATGCGTATTACAGAGATGTGAACTTATCAATATAGAAAACTTTTAAACACATTTTCACACTCAGTAACCGACAAATTTTACCTGTTGTAAATACAATATAAGTCACTAAAAATGTAATTAACTCCAAAGCTGGCTTGGTGTAACTGAATGTGGACATGTGCTTGACTCAGTGTGGTTGTACTTTTAAAGTGTGTTTATTAAGATATATCATATTCACTGTATTAAAGTATAATGTCTTGAACACAATTAATGCTGCTCAAGTAGATAAATATTAAATTAATTTATTTCCCATATATGAGCAGATTCTCTAACCTTGTACTGCAGTTAAGCTTATATTGCCATTTACCAATGTATTTTTACATTTCCATTTTATAAATATATTAGTATAAGCATCGATCTAGTATTTAGTATCTAAATACTAAAGTTAAAATTAAGCATGAAATTTAAAACAAATAAAGAATAAACCTTCCAAGGGCATGTGCATATTTTGCTAGAATCACAGATCAAGTATATTGAACAAAATCTGTCACTCCTGAAGAGTTTTTATGTTCTTCCAATTTATATTTTAATGTGATAAACTTTATTAATCTCCTGGGGAAAACTGTCTTTTCGCATTACCTTTGGAGGTTAGAGAGGAGGGTCAGCCATTGTACAGAACCCCTAGAGCAATATTCTAGTTAAGGGCCTTGCTCAAGGGCCCATCGGAGTAAAACCCCTTCTGGCAGAAGTGGGACTTGAACCGCCAGCCTTCCAGATACTAGCGTGACATCACAGATCTGGAGCTGCCAGACACAGAGCTTTCATGCAGATGATGGCCATCGCTGAGTCAAAAGCACATGAGGGGGAAAAGAAAATCCAAATAATTCATGTTAAATGTGTGTTTGCACCTTGTTAGCACACTTAGGATTAATATAATTCTTGTCATGTGTATATTTGTGTCTTTTTTGTCTGCTGCAATTTCATTCAGGACAATCTATCTATCTATCTATCTATCTATCTATCTATCTATCTATCTATCTATCTATCTATCTATCTATCTATCTATCTATCTATCTATCTGTCTATCTATGTATGTCAAATAATGCCTTTCATATCTATCTATCTATCTATTTATTTATCTATCTATCTAGTTTTGTATGTACTGTTAAGAGAAAGACCACTTTTCCATTATGATTACTACCTCAGCAATTGCAATGCAGCTCCCTTCGTTGACAGAAATTAGGAAACAGAAAAGGGCAGTTTCTCGGTCAAAGTACAAGCGACTTTCTGTCTAATCAGTTTTTCTGTGAAGAAAATACTGTAATATGCATAACAATGTGTTTTGGTGTATATTTGTGTAGAAAATATGCAGCATGTCATATTTTTAAAAACGCACCACAACTCCAAGGTGATGTGAATGAGAGGCATAAATAAGATTAATTTCACTGGCGTGCCGGTGATTATCTGCTTTACACAGCAACGGGAAAAAAACACTGATAAACACAGAAGTCGTCCTTGTCTTCTTCCACCCCAAGAAACTTTTAAACCACCTGAAAATTGTTTTTAGTGAGTTTTGCATTTCTCAAATTTAGCAAAATGAATATATACTGTATGCACATTGAAACTTTCATGTTTTGTTCACAACTATCTGGAATATTATCCATCATTTCCAGAATTACAAAAGGAACTAAATAATTCATCAAATTAATCAATCTAAATCATTTACTTTATTAGCAGTGCACAAACATTAATACAACTGGGGGAAAAGGTAGCAATGGTTTGAAGGAATAAGTACAAACATGTTACTTTCAAATATATTCATTTAAAAAATAAATGATATACTGTATATTAATAAAAGAAAAATTGTATAGAAGCCACTGTAAGCCATTTGTATCTATTGATAAAGTGCATTTCTGAATCAAAGAAAGTGCCAGTACACACACATTTTTAAGCAGTAAACATTTACCTTGTATGTGGGTATCGCTTTCAGTAGTTCTTGAACTGGGACATCTGTGCCAACAACACCAAGAAGAATTCCTTCCCTGCGCTGCACAAACACAAGTGTTGAAGGCATTCAGTCAAATAACTTTTATTGATAAAACATAAAAGAAGCATTCATACATATAATCTGTATTCCATTAGGTTTTTTTTTTATCTTACATTGACAGTTACAATTCATCCTTCTGTCTTTTTATTTATGGCTGTTGATAACAGGCTGTCAAATTGAATCGAGACCTAGCCAGCAACTGATATTAGTGTTTTGTTTTTCAGTACTTTGATTCCTTGGCACCACAGATGATGGAAGGTACTGGCTTTGTTGCACCTCTTCTTGGCAGAACATGACCATGGGCTGGCAGTCAAGAGCAACTGACAGGCTTGTTAGATTCTCAGACTTATTTGTGTGGAAAATGAGAATTTTTTTCCAGTGTAGTTTGGCTTTACATAATTTATAAATGACATTTCCTGACAAACAATTGAAGGGTGATTGATTGCCTGATGGGATCTACTGCTTTTCACAGTTTCAGTGTGGCATAAGGCGCAGTAGAGAAGGGGAACAGCAATGTCGCTACAAGTGCAGAAGGTGGGTACTAAAGGTGTGTATCTGAATTTCATGTATGCTATAATGGCTTACAGCAATAATATCTAGCTGGAGGCACTATTTCTTCAATGGGTGTATTCTGTCATTTGTGGAAATGTTCTGACTTTTGGTGGTGCTGGTTGGGGAACTGTTTTAATTTGTGGATAGATGCTATGCCCGGGCTGGGTGGTATTATGCAATTATTTGTGATTTTGTAATGTTAGTGTTAGTGGCAGTGTAGGAAGCACTGCAGCCATGATAGTTGGATCAGTGTCCAAGACACTTTGTGGTGTCCTAGGTTTACTGTTAAGTACGACTGAACCTGAACATGATAAACGCAGCTCAAGACAGAGTCAAAGGCAGGCAGAACTTGGCACTCTTCTAAGGCCAATTTAATAACAAGCATACCTCGATAGCATAAATGCTCCGACATTTTGGTGAAGACTAGACTTCCTCTAGAGAATCCTCTTGCTAGTTCATTTTTTAAATTCATCTGACAAGGCACTTCTAAGTAAAGTATTCAACACAGAATTCTCCAAACCCAGAATCAGCCGCTAGTGTCATAAATGTGACTATGAATTCACCTAGGGCTTTACTGCCTTGGCACAACTTCAAGAACTAAATTAAGTACTGTGCACAAAATTTATCTGGCTCATCAAACATGCAAGCAAATTCTTTCAAAAAGTTCTCAACATTGAATGTGTAGGAATGTTTATTTGTATATAGTGCAGACATCCATTCAAACAGAGTATCTATTAAAAACAAGATTATAAAACCAATTGTAGTATGGTCCGAGTATGCGGTTATTGATCAAAAATGACTTTGCATTGATTTAAAAATGTATAAATCCCTCAAGAAATGTTCTGGGTACAGGAAGGTTCGTTAGTACTAGGACCTCCCAATAACTAGGTGATGGTTCCTGCTTGTTTAGTAAACTGCAGCTTCATTCGGTGATTGCTACACAGTGTCAGGAAAAGTTGCTCAATTGCACTTCTTTTATCATTTTGGGGCTACTTGTGATCCCTTAGTATGTTAACTACAGTTTTTGGTGTCCAAGGAAGATTGTGAGTGTAATAAAATTAGGAGATGGTATACACTGGACTAGATGTAGTCAATGGCAGGCAAAACACGAAAACCAAAAAGTCAAGACAAAACCAGAGAAGCATGAATCAAAAGGCTAAGCACAAAACATGCAAGTCAAAGACAAAGCAAATCTGAAAACCCAAGAGTAGTACTCCCACTAGGCCTACTTGGAATGAAGCTAACTACACACTAAGAGACTTTAGAAATTTAGTTTATCCACTGAGGGATAAGAAACAATGGGCTCACAGCTCATTCTGATGACATAAAGACCCCAACTGTTGTAGTTACGTGACCTTAGAAAACAAGACAGTAACCAAATTGTACTCTTTCAAATTTTATTCAATTTTAAAAATAAACAATGGACATTGATTCCTGGGTGTATCTGAATCTTAAATGAGCGAAAAACATACGTACTCACAGGAATATTAGGACAACATCAGGATAGGATATGAATGAGGGATGATATTTAAAGCCTTTAAATTACAGTAAAAATTATGACGTATACATTTTACAGAAGGTACTGAGATATATGGTGTATGGTAGAACCTCGTCTTATGTGAGAGAGTGTTCATAAGCACTGTGAATATTTGAAAATCACATATTCTGAAATGTATTTGGACAGCTTCTTTCACTGTCCTTAAAACACAGCGTGTAAGAGCCAGTCTTAGGATGTTTAATGTTAGTGTTAAAATGCACATGGCCATTTGCTTAATTTGTTTAGAATGTGAGTTTCTCATAACTACGTAAAGAATGGATGATTCTGTTCAGTGTAGTGCTGAGGTGTCACTCATTGCACGGCTGCGCTCGGATCTCAAACCGAGTGGTTTGCCATGTGGTGAGTGTGGCAACATGCTGTAACCCAACCAACCTGTTTAATTCCTAAGGCTAACTTGTAATGGAACTTACTTATTGTTCAGCATTATCTGAACCGCAGTAATAGAATTTTAGTCAGTCTTTAGTTAGCTAGAAACTGTCTGATTTGCCTTGTTTTCAATGGAGTAACAACGGCATACAGTGTTCTGACTGTTCATGTGTCAGACCAGCATGTTTGACATGTGAGCATATGGCTATGTGTTATATAGAGAACTTATAAGATATATACTGTATATATATATATATATATATATAAGCTTTGAACAGAAGCATCTTGTATAAAAATGTTCGTTTTGTATTATCAATTTTTATTTTTGGTTAAACCGTATTGATTTGAATCTTTAATAAAACTTTAAAATGAAGACCCGTGAGCTGCAGAATTATTTTCATGCACACGTGTCCACGAGTCACACTAATTGTCCAAACCTCAGTGGACTGTATTTAGCTAAACAATATGTACTGTATGTGTGTGTATATACGCATTAATATATTGGTGGTTTTAAATATAACCTACTGTATATACATTAATGCTTTTTGCACGTGACTCGAGCCCTGAGCACAAGGCTTCAGTGCACCACAATTTCCTATTTTTGTTTGGACAGCAGTGTAACAACATCTGACTGAACGAAGATACTAGTATTACCTTCTCAGCAATTAACTACTCTAATGGCTCTGAATGTCTTCTATTATTATCACTTCTTGTTAAAAGACATGGCAAAATATGTGATTTTAGCTGTTCCATTTCTACTTTAGTTAAAACAGTTAAAAACTGGTTGTAGCAATACCCTTGCAATTTACACTCCCAATCTTACATGAAAATTATTAAGTTGATCATTGCCACCTTTTTCAGGAATCTACTACTCTTTGCAGAGTAACGTGACACACCAGCTTTCACCCAGAAATTGAAGGGCTTGGGACAAATCACCTCTTTCTTCATATCTGCTTACCACTAGTAATTACACCTCACTTTTAGGAGCTTCTCTTTATACAGCTGCCCCTAGTCTCTTCTTTGGAACTACATGGTATCCCAAAAGCATCATAGCACTTCGGTGTACCTTTCCATACTCTTTAGTGCTTTGGATTAGGATGTCATCAGGGGCCTCATGCATAACGCCATACATAGAATTCACACTAAAACATGGCGTATGGACAAAAGCGTAAATGTTTGTACACACAAAAAAATCCAGATGCATAAATCTGTGCATTTGCCAACTTCCACGTTTTTCCGCTCTATAAATCCCGGTCAGCGTGAAAAGTAACGCACGTGCATGCTCCTGCTACCACTCCACAAACTGCTCTCATAATTACGTATCTTTGAATATGCAAATCAATATAAATAGCCTTTAAGCTCAGCATTCTGTGAAAAGGCAATGGCAAAAGCACGGAGGGAAATAGAAGAATTTCAGCAAATAAAAAAAAAAAAGTGGAGGCAAGAAAAACGTATTACCGTATTTGTTGGTTTAAACAGTGGTATAAACAACAAAAGGAAGTTGATCAAGTGACTTAGAGTGTCGGAGAAACTCAAAGGCTCAAGTTAACAAAGTCGCACAGTGCCCGAAATAAAAAAAGAAGTTGTCAGATATCAAAGACGCCATGAAAAGGCGAGTCGTAGCCCACCGTCTGAGTGTCATATGAAAGCTTATTAGGGTACAGAGAAAAGAAAAAAAATTAGGGACACATTGGGAAAAAAGCTTGAAATGTCAACTTTAATCTTGAAGTTTCCACTTTAATCACGTAGTTTATTTTGGCATTAAAATAGATCATCATAAACTTCATCTTAAAATCGTTTAATTTACTAGTTTCTCAAATCCCATCGTATCTAAAGTAGCACATTAAATGCTTTGTTTTGTATTTGTTCTTCTATGTGCTCTATGTGTGTAAATATATATGTGCTTCTTAAATGGGCTTTCTCTTCCTTCAACAGGATACAGAATCAATTACATTCACGATATTACAGCTCTCTGAATAATTTAAATACTGAGATGTATACTTGATATCATTTCAGTATTCATATCATATCAATTAAAGCATGTATTAAACATGGGAACACGGTGGCACAGTGATAGTGATGAGCTGGCGCCTCATCCAGAGTTTGTTCTTCTTGTCTCCCGCAAGATGCTTGCTGCGCCGTGCACGACCTTCGATGAAATAATTTATTGCAGCAGTACTGTCTCTTTCAAACATACTAAACTCCTATTCCTGTCCTTCCTTTAGTTTCTCCAAGTACACAATTGCCACACAATCAGCTCAGTAATAGACATTAAACTATCTGTAAGCTTAGAACTCCGATTCTTCAAAACCTTTAAGGAACATTGAAATATCTTCGTAGTACATGTTTAATTATTCTATCCATCTATCATTTCAGTGTCATGCCAGTCCCAGCAAGAATACAGCCCGAGACAGGAATAGTCCATGAACAGGGCGCCAGCTCCTTCCTAGCGCTGCGACACCGTGTCCTTACATGTTTAATTATTAACAATATAGATTATTTAAATGAAGTTAAAGTTTTATCTATATAATATAATAAACATATTTGCTGCATTTCATCTTAAAAATTATATCGTCATCATATGTAAATACGCACTAAAGTGGCTCAGGTTGTGCAATATTATAACTGTATTGCAAGTTTACAGTGAGGTAATTGTACTTATAAGTACAAACAGTTCTACAAGGAACACTTGATGGACTGATTGATTGCGTTTATATTTCTTGGTATAAAACTTTCTGAACCGCAAAGTCAGTACAGGAAAGGCTCTGAAGCACTTGCCGTATGCGAGCAGTTCAAACAGGCAGCATGGCTGAGGCAGCGTGTGCTTGATGCTGTATACCAATAATTCTCTTTCCGATCAGCTGCTGTACAGCTGTGATTCACAAAGATACAGTGATATAAATACTCCGAGTGGTGCGGTGAGAGTAATATAGAAAAAGATGATCTGCTGTGGCAACCCCTAACAGAAGCAGCTGAAAGAAGAAGAAGAAGGTGCAGTGAGCGTAACAACTCTAAAGCAACTATGGTATTTGGAATAGTTTGACTATTCCGTGGACCATTATATTGTTACAGGTTAATTACAATCAGATGCCTTAAACTAATAAACAATATGCGGTTAATGTGATAAAGCCGCACCAGGGATGTGGATCTAAAAAAGAAAGGGAAACCACACTGGAACAAAAGCACTGCTTTGACGGTGGGTGTCGCCAATTTGCAAAACCAAGTGGGGTTTGAACTACCATGAAAATGTGCATGGCTTTACGCCAAGTTTAAGTTTTATACATCGTGATTTGAGCATGGAAACGGGAGTACGCAACATTTTTGTGCATACGCACCGTTTATATATGGGGCCCCAGGTCTGTCACACATTTTTTCACTATAAAATAGTTTTCTTCTTTTTATGGTAGACATAATAAGATTCAGGTTTTTTGCTGAAAATCTATTTTTCAGATATGGCTAAACCTAGTATTGTGTGAAACAATGGCAGTTAAAATTCAGAATACATTCAGTGAAGACAGTGTAATACTACTACTGGATTATGGTTTAGCTGAAAGCAGTACAGCTGGGTCGCTGCTAGCTTTGTAATGATATATAAATAAAGGATAGTATTTGTTACATAAGTTCCATACTTACCGTCTCATTCTTTGTGCTAAACACGGGCATCGCCACAGTAGTCATCAGAACAGGACCCTGAGTGTCACCAAGCTAAATAATACAAAAACAGTTTATTTTTATTAGCTACAGAAAATAAATACCCAGTTTTTCCATCTCATGTTATACTGGTTGCCAATTTCACATTAAACACAGTGCATAATGACATACCCTTTATTTGACATTATGCTTGACACAGCTGAGACACACATGGCAAAAGTCACAAATGTTTGCCTTCCTTTGAGATATTTATGCCTGTGTTACAGAACAGAGCCTGGAGTCATTCCAGAAAATCACATCTTCTAATTTGCTGCCGCCAAAATTATTTCCTATGTCAAAGGAAATGGTCACTTTTAATTGTATGTTCAATATTTTCTGTGGAGACTTCAAAGGATATAATCTTATTTTATTTACTGTTTTTTTTTTCCTTTTGTGAAAACTTAATCGTATTGATCATTAACATTTTATATTTTTATTCATGTCAGAAAAAAAAACAATGAATTGTACTGATTATCATGTTTAGTAAGAAGAGCAATTAACTCTATCTGGCACATTAATAACAGCAAACATTTGTTAATCAGCCACCAAAGTGAATGAAATTACAAGTGCATTCACCACAGACATGTAAACTAAGCCTGATTCAAAGATGAGAAAGCCATCTGGATTTTTGTATTCATGTTCAAAGAATTCAAATCTTTTGATTCATTTCCCAGATGCTTGTCAGGCCCATATTTAAAATCATGAAAATAAGCCGAATTTTGGTTTAGCATATGGCTGATCTATTCTAAGGAAAGTGAACAGCAAAATATGGTTTTGTTTATAAAATCCTCCACCTGAGCTTTATTTAATATACCAAATCCTTATTGAAACACAGGGGAGTTTGTAAAGAAAAACAGCAGTAATTAGACACACCAAACTCAGCAAGCAGCAACATTAAAACATTTCAAACTAAGGGAAGGAGTGAACCTCTCAGCACAAATGCATGCTTTCCCAAACTGCACCAAATGTTCAACCAGCAAGAACTCAGCTTTAAAAGCAGCCATAAAAAGGGAATGACCATTAAAAGGACACAGTATAAAAAATTAAAAAACAGCCAACAATTCAACTTACATTTTTATAAAACATGACTATAATTTTTACAGAATAAAAGAGTAATTGCTTCTAATGTAGCAGAACAGTTCCACTATATCATTTTAAACACTTTAAAATGCCTATTCGGAATTCGCACTTCAGAATAAATGTAACATTCTCAAACCGGGGTGCCAGAGGCTATCCCAGCAGCACTGGGATCAAGGCAGGGCAATGAACTGGACAGGACACCAGTCCAATCTTAGGTCCCACTCACACTCAAACAAAAAATGAAGTGGGAGAAAGAAAAAAACAGAAGTAGGGAGAATGAGTGAACTTCACACAGAAACTGGCCCAGCATGAGATTTGAACCCTGGAAGCTGGATCTGCAATGGCGGCAGTGCTACCCTCTGCACCACTCCCCAGAAAATATACAGTGTAGTGGTAGTATACTTCTGAAGCAGATAAACTCGAACACTTACAGGTTATTTAACATAGGACATTTTATTTTATTTATTTATTTTTTTAATTTTGTTGATTTTGTTAAAATCAAATAACATTCCATAAAAATAACTCAAGTTTTATGAAAAAAAAAGGTTAGAAACAAATCAATTTCCACCCCAGAGAAAGAGAGCTAGGCCAGCAGAGTAAAACTTTAAGCTAGTAAAAAAATAAGTAAATAGATAAATCAATAAATGAATAAAGATAAATGGAGTAAAAGATGGGAGAGAACCTGCTTCCTCAATTTAAATGCTTATTCTAAAATGTTATTGAATAGATCCTGCCAGGATTTGAAAAAGTTTTGTACAGATCCTCTAAGTGAGAATTAGATTTTTTCCAGTTTCAAATAGTATATAACATCAGCCACCCACTGACTTATAAGAGGTGGGTTAGGATTCTTCCAGTTGAGCAAGATAAGTCTACGTGCCAATAGTGAAGTAAAGGTAATTTCAGTTTGTTTCTCCTACTCCACTTGGAAGTACCCCAAACACAGCTGTTAGTGGATTAGGAGGGACTGTGACACCAAGGCTGTTTGATAGACATTTAAAGATTTTGATCCAGAGTGATATTAATTTGGTGCAGGCCCAAAAAATGTTGCCCAGTGAGGCTGGAGCTCGATTGCAGAGTTTGAAGGTTGGATCTTGCCCTGGAAACATTTTCGACAATTTTAAATGAGAGAGATATGCCCGATATATAATTTTGAGTTGAATAATTCTATGCTTTATGCATATGGAGCTCGAGTGAACATGAGACATTTAACAGTAACTGAGAAATGAACGGTGTTCAATGAGTTTCCCTAGCATGTGGAAGTTGAATAATGTGTTAAGAAAACAGACGTAAATATGTACCTCAGTGTACAAATTATTTATATAGTTTCAAACATTTAAAACCTACATTTGTATTTACTTAAACTATACGTTAAATATAAAACATTCTAAACTCAATAACTGCTTGAACACATTATTGCTGACACATCTCACAATGTGTTTGTTTATTTGCTCTTTACCTACCAGGTTATTCACAGAAACCCAGTTTCTAAAGTGCCATGTATGCCCTTATTCTGGTAAGAGAAACTGGGTTAATATTCTCCGAGAAGCCAGGTTAACACTTGTAGATTTCTCCACGATTAACCTGGTTGTTTGACCATGTAAACTCTTAACCGGTTTACAGTTAAGGATTCTGTCAGTCTGCACATGTCTGCTTCCCTCTGCTCGCCTGTGCATGTGTTAGCTATTCCTTAACCATTTCTTCTCCTAAGAACATTTTAATTAAAATGTGCATACAAATTGTACTAAATCAGGGGAACACCAAAAATGATTTATTATGTTCTTTCAACCCAGATCTTCTCCGGGGCTCCACATTATTTAGGAGCCACAGCTAGAACTATCCACAAGATACATTTTCTTTTGCAAATGCTTGAGCAAGCAATCACATTGTCCCTTCTATTAATCTAGCTAAATATTTCAGAAATCACTACACATGGAATGTCCACAATCTCGGGAGCAGTGTTGATGCAATGTGGTAAAAGTAACATGTGTTACATAGTCTTTTAAAAGATTTTAAAGTAATGAAAAACCTAATACAGGACTTATTTTATTGTAGTAAAAGTACCTGTTTTATTATTATCCCAGCAGCACTGGGTGTAAGGCAAGAAGCATTCCTTTGCTTGACTCAATTGCAGAAAAAAGTGTGCAGCATGCAATCATGTAACAGAAACCTATAAAAAAAATGGCAGTTTATTTTTGATCCAGCTACTGTAATTGATATAGATATGTTGAAACAGTGTAATCAGATGACGCAGAAACCAGTGTTCATACTATGAATCTTTGGTGGCTCTGGTCCAGGTTATAAAATGGGGATAGATGCTATTTACTATACAGTACAAGAAGGATTAACTGCATTTATGCAATACAAGATAATTACCACAGGCTTCATGCTTGTTTTTAGACTCACTGTGGCTGATGATGACATTTTGCCAAAGGAGACTTCCAGAAGTGCACTTGCCTACGTAAACAGAGGTTTTTAAGAAACCGGGTTTGTTTGATTTGTTTTGAACCTAGTTTGTAAACCTTGACTTATTTGTATGGAATGTTATTTGATTTTAATAAAATCAATAAAATCCAAATTCACCCTACTCCAGTTTTGTCTGTGAATGTAAATGCACACAATAACTCAATCAGAGCTAAATGTAGTGTGTCTGCTAAAGCATATACCATAAGTGAGCATTTTGTAATATGACAATTGAAATTGATAAAAAATGTTAATAGAATTGATTGAGTCCAGAATATTTCTTATTAGGTGTACTAGAGTAACATATTTTTGTCAATACAGGCTATAGTGATATGAGATCTACTTATATTCTGAAAAGTCTGATCACAATAATTATATTTTAAAAAGTAAAAATGTAATAAACATATATAATATCCCATTATGATTGGAATAATATTACATTTTGAGGGCTGACCCATGACGATTAATTCCTCATGTATGGCACACTATGCTCACATTACCTTGCAGGCCATTCAAATTTTTATTCTTTATTGACCTGGAAAGAACAGGGGTAGAATGGCAATGTCAAATTATAATTGAGGTGCAAACATTTTAATGATGAAATTATTTAATTATTATTTTGTTAACTTTAAACTATTTGGAGAAAAATATTTCCTTGTGCATTTTCAAATGTGAAAAAATAAAAATTAACCATTTAGCCCAAAACAGGCATCAAACCGTTTTCATGCTCAATCCGAGTTATGCAATTTCATTGCTTTTCACAATAAAGAAAATAATCATGTGACACTTTGTACTGTCTTCACAATATCCAGGAAGAGTTTATTTTTTCTTGCAGTTCTAGGAACTTCTGGGCTTCAGTTCAGCCTAAAAGCACAGTCCCAATTTCTGGCCACTTTGAGACTCAAGGCATGATAAATGTGACACAGCCCTGCTAAGGACTCCTTCATCCATCTGACAGTATGATCAGAACCCTGCTTGCTCTTTTATATCATTGGGCACAGAATTTCTCTTTGAACAATTACTGAGCTTTTCCACAAGCCAATACATTCGGCAGCACTGCTACACTTCTGCCTGCTGGTATGCCAAGAGCTTCCACTGAGTGAAATGATCTTTACCAAGAAGTTAGCAAAAGTTAAGCAATTCAGCTAAGGTTGAAGTTGCAAGCCTTCTTCAGCTCTAACAGAGCCAAATTAAGTGATAAACCAAGAGAACATTTTATGAGTTCACAGGAATTCATGTGTCTGTCCGTTTCTTTACAAGTCCTGACATCGCAGGCCCAAAAGAGGCTGACTATCTTTACCCCCCAATCGTGGCTCTGGACTGTATAACCACATTCAACTGGCATTCTCACCATTTCATGATACAGAAGGCTGTATCAGTACACGTTCGAAAACACATTCTCCTTAAATGAGAAACCAGCTTCTGCAAAAAATGGGTATTTTCAACCTGTGACCCCAAATCTCCTCCTTTCTTTTTACAACATCAAAACAAAATAGCAGTATCTTATCTCTAGAAATAAAAACAATCTTAACAGAGAATTGAAATGATCCACATCTAACAGAAACAGATATGTATGGTGTCAAATGATGCAACTATTTCTTGAAGGAAAAATCAAAGAAACAAAAAAAGAGAAACGACAAAGCAGAAAGAGAAGTATGCAAGCTGCTCCCATAAGAGCAACTGACTCACATATCAGGCTCGTCCAAAAGGACAAACGTGTGCTTAGTGGAAGCAATTTTTTTTAGTTTGGAGCCAATCTTTGAGGGAAAAATCAAAGACTCTCTTTTAGGTGTTTCAATCTAGTGACATTTATTTTTTAAATCCATGGTAATAATAATGGATGCCTTAACCCTGTAAATATATTTATGTTTTCACACATTGTTCTGGCTCCCTGAATTGGGAACACAAAGGAAACCCATGGAAAGCAGATGAAGAACTTTAAATTCTCAGACTTTGTTTTAGTGTCGTTTCAGGAAGGTAATGGAAGTCAGACAGGACACACCGCAAAAAGTTTATGAGAAGTCCCATACAACCAGCATAGCTTTTGAAGACTTCAAACAAAATAAAAGGACGACCCTTTTCAGTCATATGTCCCCAGAAGAGAAAAAAGGGGAAGAAATAGGAAGAAGGGTAGTTTAATTCCATCAGGGAACAACACCTAAAGATCCCCAATCAATTATCCTGGGACATATACAGTTACTGGTTTGTTTGTTTTTTGTGTGGATCATTTATTTAACAAATGGGACCTCGCTCTGATCAACTGAGAAGGCAAAGGCCTCACTTCATACAAAAAAAAAGTTTGATAAAAAAATTGTGAAATTAAAAATATCTTTAAAAAAATATATTTGAGGAGTAAACCAATGACAATGATTGTATTTTTATATTATGTACATTAAAGGACCATCAACAACAAATCAAATCAAATTAATAATATATTGAACAATTATTACAAAAGTAAAGTTGAATAAATTGGACTTTGCAGCTGCATGAATAAAAAATCTGCCATGAAAATTTTATTTTAGCAAACAATTCAGATAAATTACCAATTTCAGTAGCCAGAAGTGGGTCAAAAGTTGCAAGAGAGTTTAGTAATGTGTGTAATGTAATACTTGTACACAAAATTTCATTTACATAAAGCAAAACGTTCTCAAATATATATGTATATTACCATTTGAACATCAAACGGAAAACTGACATTATCTTGAAAACTGGTCGTTTTTCCAAAAAATGTAAAGCGACTAAAAAAATGAAATGATGAAATTTTTTATGTTTTTGGGAAAACGTTTCAGGTAAAGTACCACTTCTGGTTAGTGGAAATAGCTCAAATGTTGATAGAAATCTATGTTTTGTACCTAATACTTGTATGCAGAATTTGGTTGATTTAAGTGAAAGCGTACTCAAGTTATCATGTTTACATACATACAGACACAGACAGACACACAGACATAATTCCAAAATTGGTATTTTCAGACTCAGGGAGGTCTAAAACATCAAGATTCATCAAAATCGAATTTTTGGACGATTCCAATACTTTGCTTATATTTCATATACAAGAAAGTAAAAAACTGCTGGAAATGTTTACCAGTCCATAGTAGCCAGTGTATTGTTTTACACTGTAGTCGCCTGGGGAAGCAACTTGAGTTTAAACAACCCAAAATGACTAAACAAACCTAGCAGGAAAAAAACTGCTAAACCTGGACACACTGGAAACGGTTGTGCAAAAGCGAATGATGGTAAAATTGGATCCCATCATGACAAATCCCCTCCAGGAAGCACTGTCTTGGAGCACTTTTATTACCTCTGGGGATCTTTTACGCCCAGAACTATCAGCCAATTCAATTCTTTCTCTTGACATCCCAAGCTAAATACTTATATGCTTAAATTTGCTATTTCTGCACAATATATATTTTATTATTTATTTCTTTATCTATCTATTGAATGGTTTTATTATTTGCCCTGTGAGACTGTATTCTTGTTTTTTATGTTTCTGTTGCTGTTTGCATCTAAATTTTCTTTTGGAATTAATAAATTTAATCTGATCTAATATCTTAATTTTAATCTGTTTTTGTATTTGGTTTCCCCTAGTGGTCACGATATATATCAGCAGGCTTTATGTGTTACGGCAGCTAAGGCACTGGACGTGACTGAATTTTAACACATTCTTGTCAACCTCCAGCACCTGCTTGAATTGTATGAAAACAACTGTTATCTACAGTATCCAGGTCTTATTAGATACCTTAGATAAAGATATCTGCAAATTATACAATATGCATTTATATTTTTTTTAAAAAGTGGCATTTACGTTTGAGACGTTAGGGATTTAATAACTTTCAAAAGAGTCTTTAAACTATAATTGTTTCACAAGATTGACTCATTAAATAACTTCATGTATCGTGTTCTTAAAAAACATTTTCCATTGCAAAAATATTTCAGAAATGTCCTTTCTCCAAAACTTCTATGTTGTATATATTTATAGATTAGTGTTTATAAGTGGTTAGACATTGTTAGTCATAAAAGTGGTATGTTAATATATAGGGGTTAAATTAAAGAATGGAACTGCATGAATCACATTTTTCAAATTGTATACCTTAACGAAGTGTCAAAGTTCAGCTGCCCATTCAAGATACTGTAAATAAATAAATAAATAAATAAATAGAAGGCTTTTGTTACTGACAAATATATTCCACTATGGTGTGTGCTCTCAGATAGAAATAAACGATTTATGCGCTCATTAACAGCACAATAATATAACCAATCAATCAGCTGTGAGTTTCAACCAGTTCAGCTAGTCTCCTGCAGATGAATGAGGGAATTAGAAACAATATCATGGATCTCCAGCTAATAAAGACAACATATATAGTCTTCACAGTCATCCTATGAATGTAATAGGTATTGTCTAAATCAGCATTTCCCAACCACATGGAGCGTGGACCACAGCCAAACCCACAAAAAAAATGAAGAACCACCACCAACGCTCCAAAGATCACTCTCGATTCACAGAGGCAGCATGATAAGAGATCGTGACTGACCCCGCACAACCTTCCCAAAGAGGAAAAGCATTGATGATCGAGCTTGGTTCATCTAACACTCTGATGCTCTGATGATCACGTGGGACCCACCCAGACCGCCCATGCTTTGACAATCACACTCGATTAATCGAGGAGGCCCTCTCCCTCCTCCGGCGGGTGGTGCAGAATGCATGGAGAGTGACCCCCAGTGAGTCGCGAACACACTGGCATGTGATAAACAGGGTTGTGACACCACATCTCTCTGTTCATCTATCCATCCATTTTCATGTCAGCTTGTCTAGTACAGTGTTGTGGAGAGACAGCGTATATTCAGAAATATAAGAAACAACCTTGGAAGGACACTGTTTCATCACAGAGCCCACTCATGCACATACTGATACAGGTACAACTTATATTCTTCCATTATCCTACTCTACATGTGTTAGATGATATGGAAGGAAAACCCATGAAAAATATGGTGATAATGTACAAACTCCACACAGGCAATAACCCAGCATGCTCGGTCCATGAGGCAACAGCACTAACTACTTAACTAATCAGGATAAGACGGTTGAAGAAAAAACATAACAATTACAGTACAGATCCTAGGAACAGAAATAAAACTAAAGTAAACAATTAGAACTGAAGAAGACCAAATAGCCCACTGTTTTGACACATGTAACGTTTAAATCCGTTAAAATAATTTTCTTTTAAAATGCATTGTGACAGAAGAGTCTCTCTCAGAGAGATTCTAGTTACCTAAAATAATGCCAATGAGGCAAACTAAATAAACATCAAATGTATCAAATAAAGCATACAAGGGAGGTATACACAATTCATGAGAACAAGAAATGGCAAAATAAAACAAAACAAAAAAACCCCGGCTGCTGCTCTAGGCTTAGCTATACAGGAGATGCATTCACGGAGTGGCTCTTACCTTACTTACTCCTTTTCTCACATTTGGCCCTAACCTTTTCCTTTCATCGCTGCCCTAATCTTTCCTTCTTATTCCCTTGGCTAAGAGGTAGCTTTAAACCCCCTAAATGAGGCCACTTTCCAGATAAGATGCTGTCTACGTTTCATACAAAGACCCCATACTAGAGCTCCCTCTAGTGGCTCTGGACATCCCTGAAGCTTTGAATATTAAAAGACTGTGTCTCATAAGGCTAACACTGTCTGGCTACTAAAGGAACAGCTGAGTCCCAAATGTTCTAACTTAGAGCCTTACTCCCTCTAGTAGCCCTCCTTGGTTACTCTCCCACTCTTAATAGATGGTCAAGCTTTGCCACCCCCTGTTGAGTTGCCTGCCCTCCCTGAATTGTTCTTCCCACTTAGATGCCATCTCATGCTATATATATCACCTAAAGACGGATCATTCACAGGTCCTTTCAGTTTTGTCAAATGCCACCCCTGGTAAGACACTAAAAAAAAAAGGCTGCTTGTTGCATTATTCATACAATTTCAAAATTGAATTATATATGTTGAATGTTCAAAAAAGAAAACTCTGTGACAGAGCCAGGTCTTATCAGGGATGAAGCTTCTTGAAGGTTCATCTTGCAGTCTGAAGAAGAGCTAATTAGAAACACAGCAGCACGATTCTTACATTTGACAGTGTAACAAACTGAACCTCAGTGGATAAGAAACGCAATGCATCTTTTACAGTATATTGCAAAAGCAAAAAACAAATGAGGTAATTAACAGGATTGGATTTTGTCAACAAGCAAGAAGTTCTATATGCAGGTTTCCAGAAATCACCTACTACATTGCCTTTTCGATGCATAATGATATCATTAGTGCCGTTTCAAATGGGCAGCTCTCATCTTCACTTAGTCATTTGCAGCAGCCAAGCGTCCCCATGTTTATTGAAATGACTACATTACACACAAAACTGCTTTAACAGATGTTTCCTGGCTGTGAGCAGCTGCATTGAGGAAGTTATCTGTAACCATGATGAGCTTCACTCTGAATGCATAAGAAGAGATAAAACAGAGGGCTTTCAGCATCTTCTGTATTTGAAATGCTGCTTTTCAAAGGAGAATATTAGTGTACTCCAGGTTACCAAGCCTTATTTTCATGTAAATGTAACCAAATGACATGAATAAATAGTCAGAGGGGAAGACTGGGTGTGTGCCAAAAGGAATGATTCTTGTTATTTCTCAAGAGACATCAATAGTTTTTCATATATTGCATTAGCAAAGGTATCCCTACAGTGAAGGCTCACTTTAGTTAAAAATCTGTTTCTATATCTGCAGCAGTGGCCAATCTATAAAACATTCCCAGGATTTAACTGTCTAAAAGGTTTAACTTGCTGTTTGCCAAGCACAGCAAAGTCTTTAAATTATTCTGATCAAATAATAATACTTATTGATTGGTAAGTGTAAATGTACCTAATGATAGCATGTGGGTGTGTGCACGAGATGGCCCTGTGATGAACTGGCAGCCTGTCTACGATTAGTGCCTGCCTTAAACCAAATGTTGAAAGAATAGGCTATGGTCACCTGAAATCTTGAATTGAATAAAAAAAATCTGACATTGTTAACATACTGTACATGGGATTAGCTTTACATATTTAATATTTAAAATATTAAAACACTAGCCTCCAAATAACAAAAAAACTGAAGTTAGAGGCTTAGACTACAGCTTAGGTAATTCTGCCTTAACTTGGCCAAAGCAGATGTGGCTTGTTCTTCAGCACACTTGTGTTCAATAAAATGACTGGCAGGTTGTTCTGTGTTGAACAAAGCAGGCTTCAGCTCTGTTAAAAATCTCCATTTGTGGCATTTGTCTGGGAATGAAATCCCTACTCATCTTTTTATTTCTTATGAAGGACAGTCCCATATGGTTGAGTTTTTATACCACCATCACTTATTCATATGACAGAACAATTTTTTAAATGGAAGTTATTAACCCATTTATGCCGAAGGTTGAAATTTTTCAGTTTGTGCATGAAATTCACATATGTTGCGTAGAAAAATATAAGGAACAAGAATTCGAAGAGAAAAACATTTTATTACATTCCATTGTTGAGTTATGTGGCATTCCAAAATTGGAACACTAGGCAAATCCACTTCTTACATTATACATAACATATGTTACTCCAACGTGACTGTCGTTCCAATAATGGAACACGAGGCATAAATGGGTTAAGAAATTTACCAAGATTTAGTCATGCTGATAGTGACTTACAACAAATGCAGTTAGCACAGCGAAAGAAGCAATGGAGGAAATTTCCATCGTTTGTTCATTCCACCATTTTTCAACCTGTTCATTCCAGTTCAGGTTCTCAACAGACAGAACCTATCCTGGCAGCACTGGGTGCTAGGCAGGAACAGGTCCTGAAACAGTCTGAGCACCATTATTATTATAGTTTTGCCTTTTTATATTATATTATATATTATATTTTTATTTCTAGATTTTTTCTGACCTTACTTGGAAATTCAGTTTAGTTTTAGTTTTCCTTCATCGTGTATTTTTAGTTTTAGTTTAGTTTTTATTTTACTAAGACATTTCTATTTTATTTTTATATCTATTAGTTTCAGTTTTAGTTTTAGTAATTATGGCAGGGAGCTCCTATGGAGTTTAGTTTTGTGTCACAATCAGACAGAACTGTGCACTTAACGGATTTGGATATGAGTTAATGTTAGTAGACGCTTACTACACCACATGGTTTGCTATCTGGTTTTGTTTTTGTCTGATAAAAATAAGCATAATCAAAACTAGATACTGAACATGAACAATTTTACACAATTTTATCATTTTTAAAATATTTTCTATGTCATTTGTGCAGAACAAATCTGTGCTGACTGTTGGCACTTTTTATCTTTTTCTTTTATTGTACAAAATACATTTAATCATAGTTTCAGTTTTGATTTTGGTTTTCGTTAACTGTAATAACCATGCTGAGCACCCTCCTAAAGTTTCACTCACACTCACACAAATTAAGTTGCCCACAAATTTAACCTTCACATTGCTGAGATGTAGAAGGAAAACCATTGTTCTTGCAGAGAACCCCATGCAGATGCAGTGAGAATGTGCAAACCGCACATAGGCAGTCTCCCGGACCATAGTTACACCCCTTTAAATCTTTTTATACTGTAAAGTGATATGGGGATAGGCTTTAATCAACTGACTGATATACCTACTTATATATTGTTAATCAGCTATTTTACTAAAGCACTTTCTGAATGAGTAATAAAGAATGTGCTAGAGAAAAAATATGAGGTTCGTAAGAAAACTTTGTAATGTATCTTGTCTGCTCATAATAAGAACTCACCATATCGCATATTAAAAGAGGAACTTGGGGATGTCTAAGGTGACACATTAACAACAAGTTGGGGACTGCAAGGCAAAAGAAACATTTTACCCCAACCCATAGACACAGATGAAATGCTGATTGGTAAAAGGTTCAAAAACCTAGGTTGTGCTGGGCCAGGACTGGTCCAGAGGCACATAGACAACCTGCAGGAAGGGAGCAGACCCCTAAACTATAATGGCCAATTGGTTCAATGGGTACAATAAGGAAGAGTCTGGCTTAAATATGTCCGCATGCCAGCAGTTGCTTATCTCCGCACTTCCAAGAACATTCATCAAGAGACCATGCCAGATGAAAGACTTATCTTCTCAGTAACCCAATATAAGAATGAAAGAGCCACCTGAAATCTAAGTACGTTGGGTGCCTAGATTCCCAGCAAGAAGAGCTGCTTTTAATCTAGTTTGGACTATTAATAATTGCACCCATTTACAGTATATACTCGCAGATAAGTTCTACCGTGGATAAGTCGGGACTTGATTTTACCGTATAATTTCTGGTATTTTATAATGTCGGTCGTATAAGTCGAATGCAGAAAACTCACGCTATTGGTCCAAAAGATTATGATATGCTAACGCCCACCTGAGAGAGTAACCACAGAGTACACTGCCTTTTTTTTTCTATGTGGGTGCGGCAATGTGCTGTATCAGCGCGTGCTCTTAACCTCTCTCTCTCTCTCTCTCTATTGTGCCTGCGTGACCACATGGTAATAACCAAACTATTCCGAAGTGATGATTGCACTAATTTGTGTTTTTTGTATTACACACCCTCATACTCTACAATGGAGTGTTCCATCAGAAGAAAATGTGAAGCTGCTTTAAAATTAAACATTGTTGAAGTAGCAAAGGAAATTGGTAACTGTGTGCTGCAATAGTCTTTGACACGTCTGACAAACTGATGCAAGATTGGGGTAGACAAGAAGATGTAACAAAAAAAAAAAAAATGTAAGTGTCGCATTTTTGAACGGGCATATAAGTCGGGGTCTGATTTTATGATCAATTTTTCAGGTTTCAAGACCCGACTTATAGATAATTATATACGGTAATATGCTTCTGCTTTTGGCACATTAAGACTACTAAAACAATAAATGTTTGAACTCACATCTCTGCTTCACCTCAACACTTTCTAATAAACCAAGAGAAGGGAGGAAGTATTGTAACTATGGACACAGTCATCCCTACTTCATCTTGACGGTGATCACAATTGGAAGTGCAGACTGTAGCTGCATTTCTTTGACAGGCTGATAAGTGTGACTTAATAGAGCAGGAGTCAAAGGTTTTGGATACTCTGCTCTACGTAGGAGGCCCTCAGGTGAGGACAGGGTCAGCATCATTTTTAAAACATAAATGAATTACAAGAACAAGATATATATCCACTGGAAAGCCAAATCGACAAAATAAGGTGACAGCATGTAGGAGTGTGTGTGTTCCTTCTCCTACCACTACCACTTCTCGCCACTTATTGCAAAAACAAAAATGACACAATGAAACAGAAATTAAAATTACTCAAACATCAAAGCAACACTCCAAATTTAATTTTTGATGCATAAAATATAACATTGAAATTTTTAAGTTTATTTCAAAATGAATTTCCTTCTAACTAACCTCATACATTAAGTACCTTCCATACGGAAGTCTTTATCTCTATTTCACCAGCAATGTTTTGCATCAGTTCAGAAAAATTCTTTAAATTAATGCCAGATTTCTGTTTGAATCAGTTATTAAGACTCATATCCAAAAAGTACTAATTTCATATCAGCAGATGCGGAAAGCACCCGAATGGTGCAGAATGGAAAATCACAGCTGTCATAAGACAATGCAACATATAAACTAAACAAACCACTCTTAAAACAACACCTGCTATGTGCTACAAAAACTGAAATGTTTTCTTATATTTAGGGTATGGGGTCAAGGACGTTACACCCTGGCTTCTTGAAATATGGCTTTAATGCAACCACAATTGATTACGTAATGCAGCATGTTTCCTGAACCAGAATGTTTGAGTTATCAGGTGGATTAAGACAGATGTTGTCTTCAGATATTTCCAAAAGTAGTAGTTAAACTGAAAGGCAACAGGACATGAAGTTAGGGGCAATGTGGGGTGAAAATGGGCTAAACTCTCACTACCTGAAGTTTATAGTCAATGAGAAAGAAAGCAAATGCTGTAGTCACGTCCAAAATAATAACTCATAGGGCAAAATAGCAAAGGAATCAAAAGATTAACAAATGTCTTCGAGAAGCATTTCACACATATACAGAAATCAATCAAAGGTTATAAAACACATAGCAGGCATTACAGTTTTGCTCATTTCATGGGCTGCATTTAAAAAAAAATCTCATGGAAACTTTGCTGTAGATTCATTTTGAAAGTTGCACACAGACACTATGGCAATAATGTTCTTAAAACTATATGAAGCAGAGTGATGATTGATGTCCCTGAGGCAAGTGAAAGATGGCTTGTAAAGGACAAAACTCTACTTACTTAGATTCAAGGGTAAAGAAAAGAAAAAGATATACATCAAAAATGCAGCAATAACAGAGTCAATGACACACAAAACAGCCCCACAGGAGACAATTTCCGTCAGGTCATATTTGTTCTCATACTGTATGTCAGTTGCACACTTCCTTTTAGTCAAGGTGCATCCATCTTGTGCATCTCCTGAAGAGGCAAATTCTACCCAAAAGATCACCAATCATATTAGTACAGGACCTGTAGAGGAGACACCATAGAACGCCAACAACCAATGCCTAATCACTATATATAACTGAAGTTCTCCTGATAGATAAAGCCATTTAGAAGCTCATAGGCTTGAAGAAGACTGAAGAAAAGGCACATGAGCGATATTCACCATCAGTCTACACAAAACAGTATGGTGGAAATGTAGGATCTTGAGTTGGACTAAAACAATGATCGATTAGCGGTGTAATGAAACAGGTAATTCTGTTTAGATTGCTTGTGTTTATGAGACAATAAACACTTTGCAACAAAAACACTTAAATACTTGTCTTAGTTTTATCCACAACTTACTATCAGTAGTAATAAACCATTAACAGGAAAGTAGCCTACATCATCCTGGCTGACTCAGCAACAGAAATGATTCACTCTGTGCCAATATCCTTTTGATGAATCATTCTTAATGCTGGTGAGTTCAAAGAAGGAATCAAGGATTATTAGACCTGTTCCTTTCATAGACACTTGCCTTTAAATAAAACCCTCTGGTATAATGCAAGCTGGTCTGACCTCATCTTATTTCCACCTACAAACCTTTATTGAGAGTAGCAGCTCTTTGCTATCTAAGCCAGAGGTTTATATGTGTTTCTTTTTTGGGGTGGTTGTTTGTTTTTATCGTACTTATTTACTCATTTATTTTTGGAGCTTCTGTAAAATTTTTATTTCCCCTTGGGGACAAATAAAGTATAATATAATCTTATCTGATTATATTAATGAAAAAAAGACATGTACCCATTACACCTCTAATGATCATGGCGAAAAACTTGACTTTGACAAGAAATTCATTGACTAAAGCATTTGAAACTGAAACAGTGACTGGAGGGTTACAATAAAATAGGTTAAAACATATGTCATGTTAAACGTTGAAGACGAAATATAGGCTTGTTGATATAAATACCATATACTCAAGGTGCAATTCCCCTCATTCAATACTGGCCCTTGCACTTCATGGTGCTGGTCTCTGTCTTTTCATGACAAACGGAATCATAAAATGGATGGATGATTTAATATTCAAGGATGTCCAAAAAGGAGTGGAAAACGTGTTGTGATGAAGGAGGTAACCTGATCTCTTTGATAAACCCCATCCAGACTCAGAGGATTCATGAAATTTGACACAGACGGTGACCACTTTAAAACTAGATAAATCAATTTTTAAGTGACGGAGGTATAAAGTAAAATCTGGCAGTATCATGGCAAGGTAGGAACGAACCCTGAATGTGTCACCAGGGCATCAACATGCCCACACCCTTATTCAGATGGGACCATTTAAAGCCATCAATCAATGTATCTTGTGAGTCTTTGGGATGCGCTAGGAAAACCACTGAAGAAGTGCCATTCAAACTGAAAGGAAATGCAAACCTAACTTAACCTAACCTTACTCAAAAACCTAACTTTGTGAGGCAGCATTGTGCTATTGTGTCTCCCTTCTGGCAAATATGAGGGGAAAAATAAGATTAAATAAAATGTTTTACCTGAAAAGTCCTCATAAGCTTTATAATTAAGACCCTTAAAATGTGAGGATTTGTTTATCACTTTACCATTAATTTGTAAGGAAGTGTACCAAAACACGGTATCAAAAGTTACTTTTAAAACTACTTAAAGTTTACAATCAAATGTACAACTTTACTATGTGTCATACTACAATTTCTTTCATTCATTGTTTTACCATTTATTATGATGTAGCTGATTCTTCATGCTTTGCAGGTCAAGCTTTTCATTTTGTTTCCTTGGATTTAATCATCTTAACTGGACAAGTACAAATAAAATTGATCACATAACAGGTCAAAAGAGGAAGAAATGCAACACATTCTGAGCTGATGTGTCAAAAAGCTGGAGACTGTTGATTCAAATCACAGTCATTTTCAATAAAGTTCTATTAATGCCCATGTAATTAAGTTTGCAAATATTTCATACTAAGCATCCATCCATCGGTTATTGAACCCAGCAAACCCAGTTCAGGCCATAAGACAGGAACCTGTCCTGGACCGAGCACCACTCCATTGCAGGAAACGCCCACCAACACTAGGCTCAAGAGTTTCTATATAACCGAACGCTTACATCTTTTGAATGTGGGAGAAAAACCAAAGTACCTGCAGAAAAAAAATCATGCAGACATGGAGAGAATAAGCAAACTCCATTCAAACAGTGACCAGGCCAGGACTTATATAAAATAAAGATTATTGTT